>NC_091956.1:38217604-38500104 GCF_031021105.1 Erythrolamprus reginae | reverse complement strand
AGTTGATGTCCATGGCGCGAGTGATCAGTAAATATTTTCATAGCCCTCTTTTTGACTTGTGCAGTATACAGGTCCTCAATGGAAGGCAGGTTGGCAGCAGTTGTTTTTTCTGCAGTTCTGATTATCCTCTGAAGTCTGCGTCAGTCTTGTTGGGTTGCAGAACCAAACTAAACAGTTATAGAGGTGCAGATGACAGACTCAATGATTCCTCTGTAGAACTGTATCAGCAGCTCCTTGGGCAGTTTGAGCTTCCTGAGTTGGTGCAGAAAAAACATTATTTGTTGTGCTTTTTTTATGATGTTTTTGAAGTTAGGTGACCATTTTAGGTCTTGGGATATGATAGAACCTAGAAATTTGAAGAAATTTGAAAATTTTACATGGCTAGGTCGGTGCAACTAGGTCGACCTGTATGGTTGGGCATGAACCAGAGTCAAGCACCATTTTGTTCCACCCCAGCACCATGACCATGACAAGTGTTCTGGTTTCTGGTAGAACTTTAGCTATTACAAATAACTCTTACTAAATGCAGTATTTCATAAACAAAGAAACTCCATCAGCATGATTCAAAAACAGCAGAAATGACTGTAAAATAACACAAACTGCATTTGCTTGCTTGGGAGCTGAACGGAAATACCTTTCATTTTAGCCCTACAACATTGAAACTCCACCCTTCTTCCCCACTGACCCCCTGATGTACCAAATACATCACTCCAGTATTTAACCCATTACTCCCCTTAATATCTTCTTCCAAACACCTGTTCCTTACGTTTTTGGACCCTTTTGAATTTAGGATTGACCCAGCGAACGTCTGATTCTTCCTCGCTAGATTCTGGACTCATAGCCACATCCTGTGGCTGGCCTCCCACCTGTTCTACTACCTGTAACCCCTGGCCCACCACTAATTCATAAACACTATCTGTATCAGAGTCCTCAATTTCTTCATCATCCTCCAACTGACCAGGAGTATGTACAACAACATGTGACAGGAGTCCTTCTCCCTTCCTGCTCTTTTTCTTCTCCTGGCTCCCTGGCTGCCAACCTGCACCTCCTGACACACCCTGCTTGTGACAGTCCTGTCCTGCCCACTGCACTGCTCACTTCCCCCAACCCCATCTATTTCTGCCTTTCACAATGGCTGCTGGGATGAGACCAAGTAGCTCCCTGACCCACCCGCCCACCAGCCCAATCTTCTGTTTCTTTGGAAGTGGGATTTTACTTATTTATTTACATATTTTTGACAAGCTTAAGATATATAAGTATAAATATATTAATAAATAAATGAAGCTCAGTTCTTCATTTCCCCACAGCTCTGATACAGATCTGGAGAAGGTGAGTTTTTGTCTCCCTGGAAAAAAAAATATGAAACATGACAGCTCTTGAGATCCAGGTGTGCCAAAAAACTCCTTTTTTAGTTCCCGCCTCAGTGTCTGGTTCCCAGCAGTTTAAGAAGGCAAGGAACTGATGGGGTGCTGAGTTTGATGTGGCTGTGTCTAGAAAACAATGCCCACCTAGTGCACCCACCTGCTGATGCCCATCCAACCATGCTCACCTGACTACACTCATTTATTCACATCTACCCAGCCATTAGTACCTCTAAGGAGGTACTAATACCACTCTATAATGCTCTAGCCCAGTGATGGCGAACCTATGACACGCGTGTCAGCACTGACACGCGTAGCCATTTTCGGTGACACGCCGCCGGGGCAAGAACACCGCCTCCCAGCTGGGCGCGCCTGCGCAGAGCGCAGGCTCGCCCACACGCTGCCTTTGGCAGCACAAGCATGCCTGTCCGGCCGAGGGAAGAATCGCCCCGGCCGGACATCAGTTTCAGCTGGGGGGGCGGGGCGCCGCTTCCCAGCTGATTGGCGCGGCGCCAAGCGTCGGAGCCCACCACAATGGTGGTTGGCTTGCAGGGGCCGCTGGGAGCGAGGGGCGGGGTTGCGATGGCTGGGAGGGGCGAGAACACTGCCTCCCAGCTGGGCGCGCCTGCGCAGAGCGCAGGCTCGCCCACACGCTGCCTTTGGCATGCCTGCCGGGCCGGGGGAAGAATCGCTCCGGTCGGACGTCCGTTTCAGCTGGGGGGGGCACCGCCTCCCAGCCAATTGGCGCGACGCCAAGCGTCGGAGCCCACCACGAACGGTGGTTGGCTCGCAGGGGCCGCTGGGAGCGAGGGGAGGGGTTGCAGGCCTATTTCAGGGTCTGCACCCCTCGCCCCTCTGCTCCCTGCTCGCCTTCCAGAATGGTGCTATAAAGGGAGAGAGGGAGAAAGAGAGGGAGGGGAAGGAAGGAAAAGAGAGAGAAACAGAAAAAAGTGGAAGAAAGAGAAAGAAAGGGAGAGAGAGAGAAAAAAAGTGGAAGGAAGAGAGAAGGAAAGAAAGGAAGGGAGAGAGAGAGAGAGAAAGAGTGAGAGAGAGAAGATAGGAAGAGAGAGAGAGAGAGAAATGATAGAATAAAGGGGAGAAAAAAAAGAGAAATGAGAAAATGATTGAGGCAGAGAATGAAGTGGAGTGTTTGGCATAAGAACTTTACAATCCTAAAAACTCATTATTGCCTTTAGTTACAGTACTTAGCATTTTCTTTGGAAATTGGGCAGCATATCAATATACTGTAATACATTACTATTTTTCCCAATTAGTTTGTGCTTCTTTATCAAAGTGGGGTCAAACATTTATTTATATGCAACAAGTTATAATGTCACTAAATCAGTGATGGCGAACCTGTGGCAGTCCAGCTGGACTGCCACAGGTTCGCCATCACTGGAAGAATTCCCCCTCCCCCTCACTTATCTTAGTTCATGGCACCCCACACAAGTTAAATAACAGCAAGACAAACAAAAGAAACCAACTGACAAGAAGTCACTAAGTGGGTAAGTTAAATAATTATGCATATTAGTTATTTAAACTATAAATATCACAAAATTATGTTTTTTTCTCAAGGTGACACACCACCCGAGTTATGCTCAGTTTTTTGGCGAATTTTGACACACCAAGCTCAAAAGGTTGCCCATCACTGCTCTAGCCAGACTACACCTAGAGTACTGCATTCAATTTGGTCACCCCACTACAAAAAAGATATTGAAACTCTAGAGAAAGTATAGAAAAGAGCAATCAGAATGATAAGGGGACTGGAAACCAAGACATACGAAGAGAGGTTGCTGCAACTGGGTATGGATAGTTTAGCAAAAAGGAGGGCCAGAGGGGACATGATAACAGTATACAGATATCCCCGAGTCTTCGGAGAGGGGCGGCATACAAATCTAAGTAATAAATACAAATCTAAGTAATAAATTTGAGGGATTGCCACAGAAAGGAGGGGGCCACAGTGTTTTCCAGGGCATAAGAGAGCCAGATCAGGAGCAATGAATGGAAATTGACCAAGGAGAGATTCAACCTGGAAATAAGGAAGAACTTTCTTTTTTCTTTTTCTTTTTTTCGGCAAAGATTTTTTTAATTTTTCTCTCCAATCATACAAATCTAAGTAATAAATACAAATCTAAGTAATAAATTTGAGGGATTGCCACAGAAAGGAGGGGGCCACAGTGTTTTCCAGGGCATAAGAGAGCCAGATCAGGAGCAATGAATGGAAATTGACCAAGGAGAGATTCAACCTGGAAATAAGGAAGAACTTTCTTTTTTCTTTTTCTTTTTTTCGGCAAAGATTTTTTTAATTTTTCTCTCCAATCACAATACAATATAGAATACCAACAACATCAAATTGCTTCACAATAAATCAATTTTTAAAATTACGGTATACAAATCCAATGCTACCTCCTTTACTTTTGACATCTGGACAAAAAATAGCTGCTCAAGTTTCTTATATTGTACTATTGCTATTAACTAATACACCTTTTAAGCTGTTTCAATTTTTTAAAATATATATATTTATTGATTTTTTTCCATTTTAAAAACAATACATAATCATATTTACAGGTGAATCAGCATCTTATATATACATTTTTATCTACATTGTCTTTTAATTGTTCTTGAACTTCTTGATGTTTTATTTCGGTGTTTAGTTTGAGTTTCTTTTTTTAGTCCATAAATACCATTTTGTCCAGATTGTATAGTAGTCCGAATCTTTTTGATTATTTAATTCCATTGTCAGTCTGTCCCTCTCTGCGCACTCATATATTTTCTTGATAATCTCTTTGTCTTCAGGTAGTTGTGAATTTTTCCATTTCTGTGCGAATACGATCCTTGCTGCTGTTATTATATGCAGGATTAAATATTTAATATTTTTGGTATAATGCCAAGTAGAAAGAATTCTGGTGTATATTCTATTTTTATATTTGTTATTTGATACAACCAATTGTTTACTTTTTTCCAGTATTTTTTTGTCTCTGGACATGACCACCATAGATGAAAGAAGATGCCTTGTGTTTTATTGCATTTCCAACACATTGAACTATTATTTTTATGCATTTTAGCTAATTTTTTGGGTGGGAGATGCCAACGATATAGCATTTTGTATTGATTTTCTTTGTACGTTGTAGATTTAGTCAATTTGATATTTCTCTTCCAGATTTGTTCCCATTCCTCTATATATATATTGTGGCCAAAGTTTTTAGCCCAAGCAATCATTGTATCTTTGACTATCTCCTCTGGTCTCTCATGTTCCATCAAATATTTATAAATCTTAGATATTGCTTTTTCTTCAGGGCCTGTCAGTAATTTATCTAGTGGTTGGATAGCTCTTTCTATACCTGTTTGTTCCATATCTTTTTTATATCTTGATTGGATTTGAAGCTAAGTCCACCAATCCATATTTATATGGATCTATAGGGGTGATCTATAGGCCTCCAGGGCAATCTGAGGAACATGACAACAAGATGATGGATGAAATTACCCAAATGGCAGTAAAGGGAGATATTGTGGTTATGGGTGATTTCAACATGCCTGATGTTGACTGGAATATCCCCAGTGCCCTTACATGCAAAAGTAAGAATATAGTAGAGGCCTTTACAGGAGCAGCTCTGGCACAGCTAGTTAAGACACCAACTAGAGGGGAGAATATTCTAGATTTAGTTTTTACAAATGGGAATTGGGTTTCAGAGGTCAAGGTGGGAGAAAATTTAGGTTGCAGTGACCATCTATGTTTGTGGTTTGATGTAAAAACTGATTGTGAGCAATCCTATACTGCAACCAAAGTATTGGATTTCAGAAAAACAAATTTTAATGCAATGGGGGAATATTTAAATAATGAATTAAAGGGGAGGAATAAATTGGCAGGAGCGAGCACCCAGTGGACTGTATTAAAAAGGCCATCTTAAAAGCCACAAGACTTTATGTAAAGCAAGTAACTAAAGGTAAAAGGAAGAAGAAACTGCTATGGTTTAGCAATGATGTAAGGGCTATAGTCAATGAAAAAAAGGCTGCCTATAGGAGGTATAAAGAGTCTGGAAGTATAGCTGATAGAGAGGTGTATAAAATGAGACAGAAGGAGGCGAAACAGATAATATATGCTGCTAAAGCCTCAAAAGAGGAAGAAATAGCAAAATCTGTAAAGGGGGATAAAACCTTCTTCAGATATATTAGTGATAGGAAGAAGAAAAACTGCAGCATCACAAAGCTTAGTACCGGGAATAATGCATGCATTGATGGGAATAAGGAGATCGCTGACCATTTCAATAGCTACTTCTGTTCAGTTTTCTCAAAAGACACCTTACAAAATAATACTATAGAGGGATATAGCATTGCTTCCAGCTGTACGGATTCAGCTCCAGTGATCTTAGAAGCCGATGTCTTAGAAGAACTTGAAAGATTAAAGATAAATAAGGCAATGGGTCCAGATGGCATCCACCCCAGAGTTCTTAAAGAACTCAGATCTGTCATTGCTACCCCCCTGACTGATTTGTTTAACCAATCCCTGTTAACAGATGTCCCTGAGGATTGGAGAATGGCCAGTGTTGTGCCTATCCACAAGAAGGGCAGTAGAGAAGAAGCTGGTAACTACAGGCCAGTTAGCTTGACATCAGTTGTAGTTAAAATGATGGAGACTCTACTCAAAAAGAGGATAAATCAGCATCTAAAAAACAATAACTTATTGGACCCAAATCAGCATGGCTTTACTGAAGGCAAATCGTGTCAGACTAATCTCATTGAGTTCTTTGACTATGTCACAAAGGTGTTGGATCAAGGTGGTGCCGTGGATATTGCCTATCTGGACTTCAGCAAAGCCTTTGATACGGTTCCACATAAAGAGCTGATAGATAAATTAGTGAAGATTGGACTTAATCCCTGGATAGTTCAGTGGATTTCAAGCTGGCTGAAGCATAGACATCAGAGAGTTATTGTTAATGGCGAGTATTCTGAGCAGAGACAGGTTACAAGCGGTGTGCCACAAGGGTCTGTTCTGGGTCCTATTCTTTTTAATATGTTTGTGAGTGACATAGGGGAAGGTTTGGTAGGGAAGGTTTGCCTATTTGCCGATGACTCTAAAGTGTGCAATAGGGTTGATATTCCTGGAGGGGTCTGTAATATGGTAAATGATTTAGCGTTACTAGATAAATGGTCAAAGCAATGGAAACTGCAGTTTAATGTTTCCAAATGTAAAATAATGCACTTGGGGAAAAGGAATCCTCAATCTGAGTATTGCATTGGCAGTTCTGTGTTAGCAAAAACTTCAGAAGAGAAGGATTTAGGGGTAGTGATTTCTGACAGTCTCAAAATGGGTGAGCAGTGTGGTCGGGCGGTAGGAAAGGCAAGTAGGATGCTTGGCTGCATAGCTAGAGGTATAACAAGCAGGAAGAGGGAGATTGTGATCCCCTTATATAGAGCGCTGGTGAGACCACATTTGGAGTACTGTGTTCAGTTCTGGAGACCTCACCTACAAAAAGATATTGACAAAATTGAATGGGTCCAAACACGGGCTACAAGAATGGTGGAAGGTCTTAAGTATAAAACATATCAGGAAAGACTTAATGAACTCAATCTGTATAGTCTGGAAGACAGAAGGAAAAGGGGGGGACATGATCGAAACATTTAAATATGTTAAAGGGTTAAATAGGGTTCAGGAGGGAAGTGTTTTTAATAGGAAAGTGAACACAAGAACAAGGGGACACAATCTGAAGTTAGTTGGGGGAAAGATCAAAGGCAACATGAGAAAATATTATTTTACTGAAAGAGTAGTAGATCCTTGGAACAAACTTCCAGCAGACGTGGTTGGTAAATCCACAGTAACCGAATTTAAACATGCCTGGGATAAACATATATCCATTGTAAGATAAAATACAGGAAATAGTATAAGGGCAGACTAGATGGACCATGAAGTCTTTTTCTGCCGTCAGTCTTCTATGTTTCTATATTTTGTGTAATTATTTCTTCTCTGCTTTTTAGTTTACAGGTTGCATCTAATATTTCTTTATACTTAATTTTTTTGTCATTTCTATTGTATTTGGCTTCCATTGTGGATATCCAATTTGGTATTTTTATATAATGTTTCTGTCTGATTTCTTTCCATGTTTTCAATAAAGATTGTCTAATTAAATGTCTGTTGAAATATTTTGGTATTTTATCTCCTATGTCCCATAGATAAGCGTGCCAGCCTTTCCCTAAATCATGGCCTTCCAATTGTAAAATTCGTTTATTGTCTAGATTGATCCATTCTTTTATCCACATCAATGAAGCTGCTTTATAGTACATTTTGCAATCTGGCATTCCAAATCCCCCTCTACTCTTTATATCTTGTAAATCTTTATTCTTGGTTTTTTGCCTTGCCATATGAATTTAGATATTATTTTATTTAATTCGGTGAAAAAATTGGAGTCCAGTTTTATTGGGATGATTTGAAATAGGTATAGAAATTTAGGAAGTATATTCATTTTAATAGACGCTATTCTTCCTATCAATGATAGTTGTAGGTTCCCCCATTTTCCTAATTCTACTTTGGTTTGATTTACTAATTTTGATAAGTTATCTTCTTTTATTGATGAGCATCTGTTAGTTAAATTTATTACTAAATATTTAATTTTCTTTGTGTTAGTGAATCCTAATTTAATTTCTAATTCCTTATTTTGCTTATTCATCATATTTTTAGTCATGAATTTTGTTTTCTGTTTATTAATTTTTAAGCCTGCTGCCTCTTCATATTCTTCTATTTTTCCAATTAAATATTGTCCCGTTTCTAATGGTTCTTCTAAGAAAAATACTAAATCATCCGTGAAAGCCTGTAATTTATACTCCTCTTTTTTATTTTTGTTCCTTTGATGTTGCTATCTTTGCAAATCTTATTTAGCAAAGTTTCAAGTACTAATATGAAGAGCAAAGTAGATAGCGGGCATCCTTGTCTAACTCTTTTGTTTATTTGAAATATTTTGGTCGTTTCATTGTTAACAATTACTTTGGCTTTCTGGATGGTATATATATTATCTATTAGTTGTTCAAATTTGGTGCCAAATTTTTTCATATATTGCCAATTCACATTGTCAAAGGCTTTCTGTGCATCCCAAAAGCTCAATGCTATTTGTTTTTCTGGATGTGCTTCGTAATATTCAATTATATCCAGTACAATTCTTGTATTATTACCAATTTGTCTCGTTGGTAGATGTTGTGGTTCAGCCTGGGACCCCTCCGGGAATGGCTGATTTGCTGTCGGCTTCCAGCTCAGAGGGAGAGGCTGAGGACCAGGAGGTGCAGACTGACGAGGAAGCGGAATCCCAGGCTGAAGAAGAAGGACAGCCAGAGTTCCACCAGGGGGAGCTCTCCCCAGCAAGCAGCCTGGATTCCCTGGGGGAAGATGCTCATGACATCATAGATATGCGACAAAGGAGAGCTAATCAGAGACGAACTCAATTGGCTAGGTATTTCCAGCATTAGAGGTCACAGCTGGGTTTGGGTGTGGTGCTTGGGAAAGGATAAAAGGCGGCCCCACCCTTCCTGGCTTGTGGAGTTTTATCTTGGAGATTCGTGAGACCTGTCTGTGAACTTTGGTGGCTACAATCCTGGTTTGTGCCTTGGACTATTGAAACCTTGGGGGGGGGTGCCAGCAAGAAGCTTGTGAAATTGACTGGACATCAGGACCCTGTTGTAACGTATTGTAACCTGTCTGCTGTGAAGACAGGTTTTCCTTTGTGCTTATTTTTTCCTGCTATAAAATACTTTTGGATTTTACCAGAGTGTCTGGCTGTTTTTTCAGTGGGTGTGGAGGTCTGGGAAAACCCAGACAGAACAGAATAAAACTCCACCAACCACCAGACACCTGGTGCTCATTTTGGAGGGGTGGTTTGGTTGTTTTGTTCCTTGCTCTTTGCTGCTGGTTCCTGGTTGGACTTCTTTTGTTTGTCGGCTTCCTGTTTTTGCCTGTCACCATGGATGTTTCTGCAGCTGACATGCAGGCTGTCTTTGCAGAGTTGCGAGGGGACATTGCTCACTTGACCCAGACAGTCTTGTTATTACAACGTCAAGTGGAGGTTTTGTCCCAGGCGGCCCCACCCCAGGCGGCACCTGTGGTACCACCTCCAGCACCTTTGCCCAGAAGGAAATGTTTTTTGGCGATGCCGGAAAAGTTCTGGGGGGACCGGCGGCTGTTTTCTGCGTTCCAGAGCCAGGTGCAGCTTTTTATCAACGCGCAGATGATGCACTTCCCAGGGGATGACCACAAGGTGGCGTTTCTGTGCAGTTTATTGGCTGGCCCTGCAGCGTCGTGGGTGGCACCTTACCTGGCCCGGGATGATCCGCTACTCCAGGACTACAATGCTTTTTGTGACTTGCTGCGTCACCAATTTGCGGACCCGGTGCAGGAACAAACGGCCACGCGGGCGCTGAAGCAATTACGCCAGGGTTCGCGCCCCCTGGTGGACTATATGGCTGACTTTAGGTCTCTGGCCGGGCAAGTCCAGTGGAACGAGGCTGCCCTGATCGAGGCCTTTCAAGATGGACTATCCGACACGATGTTGGACGCCTTAGTGCATGAGGTGATGCCCGGCACGTTGGACGGTTTGGAGCGGCATTGCTTGGCAATAGAGGCCAGGCTGTTGGCCAGGGAAGTCCGTCGAGCGGGACGGTCCAACCCCCGTGCATCAGGCGTCCCGCCGACACCTGTTTCGCGGCGGGGGTTGTCAACCGTAAGCACCCCGGCTCCGGTCCCTGCGCCCCGACGTTTTTCACCAGCGCTGCCTCCACGCTTGATGGATCGTGTTGCTGCCGGGGAGCCGATGGACGTAAGTTACGCCCGACCCCGACAGACCCCGGAGGAACGAGGGCGTCGGCGGGCAGCTGGGTTGTGCTTCTATTGTGGGGCCCCGGGACATTTTGCTGTCGTTTGTCCCCACAAGAGGCGGAGCACCGTGGCTGCCGTCGTTCCTGTACCCTACAGCCCTCCCGTGCTTCCCATGGCGTCCCCTGTGCAGTTACAGGAGACAACCCCTGGTGTCCCCGTTCCTGCCCTGAACTCTCCGATGGCGGGGCCTTCGTCTGGATGTCCTCCGTCGCCGGAACGATCGGGAAACGAGGGGGGCCCGGCTTGGTGGCAACACTAGGTCGGGCGGGGATCCCACTTTCGTCTGACTCCACGACTCCCGAATTTGGACCGTTTCGACACCTGACGCTTGCGGTGACTTTGCATATCGCGCAACGGACTCGGACTTACCCCGCGTTGGCCCTTGTGGATTCGGGGGCGACGACGAACTTCTTAGACGAAGCCTTTGCCCAACGTCATTCCTTGCCCCTTTGTCCTGTTACCCCGCCATTAACTGTGGAGACTATCGATGGGCGGGTTTTGTTGGCTGGTCCCATCCGTTTCCAGACCCTGCCGGTGCGGATGTGCATCGGAACTCATGAGGAGGCCCTACAGTTTTATGTTACCAAGGGGCTTCATTTTCCCCTCGTGTTGGGGTTGTCATGGCTGCGTGCACATGACCCACAGGTGGTGTGGTCTCAGAACTTGGTCACCTTCTCCAGTTTGCAGTGCGTGGACCATCACCGACATGTGTGCGCAGCCCACGGCCCAGTAGTTCCCGCGATTCAATTACCCCGTTGCCTCGAGGAATTCGCCGATGTGTTCAACGAAAAAGAGGCGGATCGGCTACCACCACATCGGACGTATGACTGTGCCATTGACCTGCTCCCTGACGCCAAGCTCCCGGCTGGTCGTTTGTACTCCATGTCCGAGCCGGAGCTTGTGGCTCTCAAGGAGTTTGTGGAAAAGAATCTGGCCAAGGGATTTATTCGGCCATCCAAGTCCCCTTTGTCTGCCCCTGTTTTGTTCGTGAAAAAGAAAACAGGCGATCTTCGCCTCTGCTGTGACTATCGCCGCCTTAACGCCATCACAGTGCGGAATAGGTACCCCTTGCCCTTGATCCCTGAACTCATGGACCGGTTGCGGACGGCAACGGTATTCACCAAAATCGATTTGCGCAGTGCGTATAATTTGGTCCGGATGCGGGCCGGGGATGAGTGGAAGACAGCGTTTGGCACGCGTTACGGCCACTTTGAATATACAGTGATGCCATTTGGCCTCACCAACGCCCCGGCCGTGTTTCAACATCTGATGAACGACGTGTTCCGGGACATGTTGGACCATTTTGTGGTGATTTACCTTGATGACATTTTAGTGTATTCCCCGAACCATGCCTTGCATTTGACCCATTTGCGCCGGGTCCTGCTCCGGTTGCGGGAGCAGCAGTTGTATGCCAAGCTGGAGAAGTGCCAATTCTTCCAGACTACCGTCGAATTCCTGGGGCACATTTTATCTCCAGGTGGCATTTCCATGGACCCGAACAAAGTGGCCGCACTTCAGTCTTGGCAACCTCCACGACGGGTGAAAGACGTACAACGTCTTTTGGGGTTTGCAAACTACTATCGGGCTTTTGTTCCGGGGTATGCCACGTTAACCACGCCCTTGACTCGGTTGTTACAAAAACAAGTCCCATTTGGTTGGGGGGAGGCGGAACAGCGGGCTTTTGATGCCCTGAAAGCGGCGTTCATGGCGGAACCGCTTCTGCGCCATCCTGATCCCGCTCAGCCGTTTGTGTTAGAAACCGACGCTTCAGATGTAGCGGTTGGCGCAGTGCTTCTCCAAGCCCATCGGCCCGGTGACATGTTGTTTCCGTGTGCCTACTTCTCCCGGAAGCTGTCTCCCTCGGAAAGGAACTATACTATTTGGGAGAAGGAACTTTTAGCGGTGAAGGCCGCCTTTGAGCATTGGCGGCATTACCTGGAGGGGGCCCGTCATCAAATCGAGGTACGGACGGATCACCGGAACCTTGAGTATTTGCAGACGGCCCGGAAATTAAACCAGAGACAGATCCGCTGGTCTTTCTTTTTCGCGCGGTTCAATTTCCGCATCAGGTACACTCCCAGTGCCCAGAACCCCCGAGCGGATGCCTTGTCGCGCAAGCCAGAATACACGCACCCGAAGGAGCTGGCCCCTCTGCAGACAGTGTTACCCCCTGCAGCTTTGGCTGCCACTCAGGACCCAGTAGACTTGCGTCACCGTTTACGGGAGGCGCAGCGCGAGGATGGGTTTGTAGCGCAGAGAGTGCGGGAGTTAACACCCAATTCCCCATGGACGTTTCAAGACGGTCTGCTTCGGTACCGGGGGCAGCTGTATGTTCCCGCCGGCCCAGTGAGAGGGTTGATTATGACCCAGTGTCATGACTGTCCAGTGGCGGGGCCTTTTGGTCTGTTTAAAACATTGGAGCTAGTCTCTCGGACATTCTGGTGGCCACGCCTCCAAGATGATGTGCGTTCCTATGTGGCCACCTGTGTCCAGTGTCGTACGGCCAAGGGGGTGACTGGAGCCCCACCGGGATTACTGCAACCTTTGCCCACGCCTGAGAGACCCTGGGGTGCCGTGTCCATTGACTTTGTCACTCATTTGCCTTCCTCTGCTCGTTTCACGGTAGTCATGGTGGTGATGGACATGCTCACCAAGATGGTGCATTTTGTCCCTTGCACTAGGGTGCCCACTGCCCAACTCACGGCTCAAATGTTTATTAGTCACGTGTTTCGGTTACATGGGCTTCCGGATCGAGTGGTCTCTGATAGGGGCACACAATTCACAGCCCGGTTTTGGCGGGAATTGATGTCGGCCCTGAATGTGTCCGTATGCCTCGCCTCGACGCAGCACCCCCAGACCGATGGCGGTACAGAAAAAGTGATCGGGATATTGGAACAATACCTGCGGTGTGTAGTGGCGGATCGCCAGACGGATTGGTCCCGGTTTATCCCTGTAGCGGAGTTCGCTTTCAACAATTCCCGTCACTCATCGACCCGGCTCACGCCCTTTTTCGCAAATTATGGATTTCACCCTCGCTTCTTTCCCTTGACCCTCCTAGATTCCCCGGTGCCTGCTGCTGAGGACTTTCTCTCAGAGCTGCAGGCGGTTCACGAGATGGTGAAGAGATACCTGAATAAAGCCAAGGAGGACTACAAGAGGGTGGCTGATCGCTCCAGACGGGATGTGCCCCCCTTGGTGGTGGGGGATCAGGTGTGGTTGTCCACGAAATATGTAGCCTCTGAATTACCCCGGCACAAACTAGATCCCCGGTTCCTGGGTCCTTTTCCCGTTGAGCGGGTGATTAATCCGGTGGCTTACCGGCTCACCCTGCCGGACAACTTGCGGGTTCACCCTGTGTTTCACCGTTCGCTGCTAGTCCCTGTCCCTCCCGATTGTCCGCTCCGTCCCAATGTTCCCGTGTTTCCTGCCCCGTGTGTTCGTGATCACCTCCCTGAAGCTATGGTACATGACGTTGTGGATTCCCGTTGGGTGGATGGGTGTTTCCAGTACAAGGTGCAATGGGTAGAGGGGGATCTGGATGATTGCTCCTGGGTGGAAGCGGCGTTGTTGGACGCTCCCGATCTTCTTCGGGCTTTTCACGCCCAGTTCCCTCAGAAACCGCGTCCTCTCCGCTGGCAGGTGGGGAGGGGCCTTCCGCGGGGGGATGGTGTTGTGGTTCAGCCTGGGACCCCTCCGGGAATGGCTGATTTGCTGTCGGCTTCCAGCTCAGAGGGAGAGGCTGAGGACCAGGAGGTGCAGACTGACGAGGAAGCGGAATCCCAGGCTGAAGAAGAAGGACAGCCAGAGTTCCACCAGGGGGAGCTCTCCCCAGCAAGCAGCCTGGATTCCCTGGGGGAAGATGCTCATGACATCATAGATATGCGACAAAGGAGAGCTAATCAGAGACGAACTCAATTGGCTAGGTATTTCCAGCATTAGAGGTCACAGCTGGGTTTGGGTGTGGTGCTTGGGAAAGGATAAAAGGCGGCCCCACCCTTCCTGGCTTGTGGAGTTTTATCTTGGAGATTCGTGAGACCTGTCTGTGAACTTTGGTGGCTACAATCCTGGTTTGTGCCTTGGACTATTGAAACCTTGGGGGGGGGGTGCCAGCAAGAAGCTTGTGAAATTGACTGGACATCAGGACCCTGTTGTAACGTATTGTAACCTGTCTGCTGTGAAGACAGGTTTTCCTTTGTGCTTATTTTTTCCTGCTATAAAATACTTTTGGATTTTACCAGAGTGTCTGGCTGTTTTTTCAGTGGGTGTGGAGGTCTGGGAAAACCCAGACAGAACAGTAGAAAACCATTCTGATCTATATGTATAATTTTGTTTAGTATTTTTTTTAACCTTTCTGCTAGCATTGAAGTGAAAATTTTGTAATCTGTGTTTAGGAGGGCAATTGGTCTATAGTCGCTGACTTGGTTTGTATTGGCACCTTATTTCGGAATCATGGTGATATATAGTGAACCCTCGAGTTTCGCGTCCTCAAGGATCGCGAAAGGGCTATTTCGCTAGTTTGCAACCCGGAAGTAAACTCCACCATCTGCGCATGCGTGCCCTTCCACGCATGCGTAGATGGTGGAGTTTCCCCGCCGGGCAGAGGCTTCCCTGGGTCTTCCCCCTCTTGCCCCGGTAAGACCCCAGCGGCGGTGGGCTGGAGCGCGAGCTTGGGGCACCCTAGCTCCGCTTCCCAGCTGGGAAGCGGAGCCGGCAACAGCGTGGGTGGGCGCGCGGCGCGCGTGAGCTTGGGGCAGCCTAGCTCCGCTCCCCAGCTGGGAAGCGGATCTAGGGAGTCCCCACCACGCGCCCGTTGCTGGGGAAAGCGCGCGCGCTTGGGAACATCCCAGCTTCGCTCCCCAGCTGGGAAGCGGATCTAGGGAGTCCCCACCGCGCGCGCGTTGCTGGGGAAAGTGCGCGAGCTTGGGAACATCCCAGCTTCGCTCCCCAGCTGGGAAGCAGATCTAGGGAGTCCCCACCGCGCGCGCGTTGCTGGGGAAAGCGCGCGCGCTTGGGAACATCCCAGCTTCGCTCCCCAGCTGGGAAGCGGATCTAGGGAGTCCCCACCGCGCGCGCGTGAGCTGGGATGTTCCCAAGCGCGCGCGCTTTCCCCAGCAACGCGCGCGCGGTGGGGACTCCCTAGATCCGCTTCCCAGCTGGGGAGCGAAGCTGGGATGTTCCCAAGCGCGCACGCTTTCCCCAGCAATGCGCGCGCGGTGGGGACTCCCTAGATCCGCTTCCCAGCTGGGGAGCGGAGCTGGGATGTTCCCAAGCGAGCGGGCACCCAGGGAAGCCGTTGCACGAGCAACGGGGTGGGCGGGCGAAGGGCGGGCGGCAGTAGAAGCAAAAACACCATCTGCGCACGCGCAGATGGTGTTTTTACTTCCGCACCGCTACTTCGCTAAAAATCGATCATCGCGTGGGGTCCTGGAACGGAACCCTCGCGATGATCGAGGGTTCACTGTATGTCTCTTTCCATGTTTGAGGTATTTTAGCTTTCAATATTGCTTCGTTGTAAATTTCTAATTGTAATTGTTCTAGGGGCTCTCCAAAACACTTATAATATTCCCCCGGGGAACCATCCGGACTTGGCGATTTGTTACTTTTTTGTTTTTTAATTGCATTTTGAAGCTCTATTGCAGTGATCTATTTAAAATTTCCCTATGTTCTTCCTTTATTTCCATCACATTGTTCTGTAGCAAGTATTTATCTATTTTAGTTCTATCAATTTCCTCTTGTGTATATAATTTCTCATAATATTCTAAAATAATTTCTTTTAATCTTTCTTCATTATGCTGTAATTTTCCTTCTGCATCAATTAATTGATGTATCATTCTGTTTTCCGTTTCCTTTTTAATTTTATATGCCAGCCATCTGCCCGGTTTATTTGCGTTTTCAAAAAACGTTTGCCTAGCAAATTTGATATTCTGACTATACTCTTGTTGATCTAGTAGGTTTAGCTCATATTTGTAGCCCATTAGAGATTCATATACAGTGATACCTCATCTTACAAACCCCTTGTCATACAAACTTTTCGAGATACAAACCCGGGGTTTAAGATTTTGTTGCCTCTTCTTCCAAACTATTTTCACCTTACAAACCCAAGCTGCCACCACTGGGATGCCCCGCCTCCGGACTTCTGTTGCCAGTGAAGCACCCGTTTTTGCACTACTGGGATTTCCCTGTGGCTCCCCTCCATGGGAAACATCACCTCCAGTGATTCCTGGTGTTGTTTTTCTAATTTTTTAATATTCTCCGTTAACGTATTGTGTTTCTGTCTTCTCTTTTTATTCCTGCCTATATTGCATGCTATGGTAATACCTCTTGTGTAGGCTTTGAGAGTATCCCAAAGATTTTGAATAGTTGTTGGTTGTTTCTGATTTTCTTCCAAAAAGAAGTTACTCTCTTTTGTAATTCTTATAGTATATTCTTCCTCTAGTAGTGTGTGGGGGTTTAATTTCTATCTTTTATTATTGTTTTTATTCCCTTTCCAGATCACAACTAATGGGTTGTGGTCCGCCCAAATATTTGTATCTATTTCAACTGCTTCAATATCCCGTAGCATTTCATTACTTGTCCAGACCATATCTATCCTTGAGTAAGATCCATGTGGTGTTGAATAGAAAGTGCATTGCTTTTTGATTGGATGTGTTAGCCTCCATAAGTCTGCCAAATTTAATTCTTCTACCATATCTTTAAATGTATTTGGCAATGTGGTTCTATTTATATTTTTATTTTTACCTGTAATGTAATATTTATTTTTATCTGATTCCATTATAGTCTCCTATTATGCAAATATTTTTGTTCTCCAAAGTCAATATTTTATCATGTAATTTCTTATAGAATTCTTTTTGTTTTTTGTTTGGGGCGCATATGTTTATTAAGTTTTGCTTTTCATTTAATTTAATTTCTGTTATCAAAAATCTTCCTTTTG
Organism: Erythrolamprus reginae; assembly: GCF_031021105.1. Taxonomy (NCBI): domain Eukaryota; kingdom Metazoa; phylum Chordata; class Lepidosauria; order Squamata; family Dipsadidae; genus Erythrolamprus; species Erythrolamprus reginae. The sequence goes on along the minus strand of NC_091956.1, from coordinate 38,482,958 downwards.
GGTCTGAATAGGTTTCTTTTGCTGTTATTTCTTTTTTAATATATGTTGTTACTCCTTTCTATTTTTTGTTTCCTAATGATGTGTATAAAATCCCTAATTTTGGATTCTCTAAGTATTTTTTTCTGTTTCTTTTATATGTGTAGATAGGTTAGGTTAGGTTAGGTTTATTGGATTTATATGCAGATATTTATAATATCTGCTTTTTCTTTGATTAGTTTTGTATATACTTTTCTTCTTTTTTCCTAAGTATTTTTCCTTTAAAATTTATCGAAATTAATTTGATTTCTTTATTCATTCATTTGGTTTGTTATTTCTTTTAATTATTTTCCTTCTTATTTATTTTTTACTTGTTAGCTTTTGTTGCTATTTGTGTTCTAGTCCTTACTCCCTCCTCTCTCTGAACTTGGTCTTCTACTTCTTTGGGTCTTTCCTTTTCTTCCTCTTCCCTCTCTTCCTGTCTATCACTCTTGGCTCATGCCTTCTAATCTATCTTCACTTTCTGTCTCCGTTATTTCCTCTATGTCTTGTCATTGCTCGTTTACTTCTTGCGCCCTTTCTATGGTGTCTACTTTAATCCTCCTCCCCTCCCTGGTTATTATCATTCCTTCTGGAATGATCCATCTGAAATTTAAATGCTTTTTATTTAAAGTAGCTGCCAAGAATTTGTAATCGTTCCTTTGCTCGCTGACTCTTCTAGGGACTTGTTTAAGTAGGTTAATATCCCTTCCCTTGTATGACCAAATCTTCCCTCTGGTGGCCATGAAAATACTATCCCTTATCTCTTTTCTTGCGAATCTAACATGCATTTCCCTGGGCAAGTGATGGTGCCTGGTATAATTTGTTTGTATTTCACTTTTAATTTTGTTTTTATCTTTTTGGAGTATTTCTCCTATCATCTCCTCCATTCTATCTTCTTTTTTTAATAAAATTTTTATTACATATATACACATTTACACAAATAAAATAAATGGTATAAATCATGACTTGAAACAATGCCAAATTAACACATACTAACAAACAGACAAAAAAAAAGAATAATTCTAATAATATAATTAATTACTTATTTAAGTACACTAAACAATAATGACAATAACAATTAACATATAACATAATATATAATATTTATACTTAAATTCCCTTGAAAGGGTAAGTTATAAATCATCATATAGATTTAAATTATCTTCTGGTGAAGTATATCATAACATCAGTATCTACCATTTTCTCTTTTAGGTTGTCCATATTTTTTAAATCATTTTTGTTTTCTTAACCACCTTCATTCATTCATATTTAATTTATTTAAATTCATACAAATCTTCCCTAAAAATTACTGTATCTTTTGTAATTTGTCATATCAAATAAAAAGGATATAAAGTATTATTATTGTTTTATTTCAATTTAAGTTTTTGTTTCTTCTCTTAAACCAATTATAGAAGTATTTCCAAGTTTTATAATGCTCGGATTCTTCTTTGTTTTTTAATTTGAGTGTTAATGCATCTGATTCTCCTCAATCTAGAATTTTTTTTAATATCAAATCATCATCTGGAGGTTTGGGTTGTTTCCATTATTGAGCAATTGCCATCCTAGTTGCAGTCAATATGTGTATTAATAAATAATATTTATTTTTATCTATTTTTTGGTCTATAATCCCAAGGAGGAACGCTTCGGGTCTTCTATTTATCTTAATTTGTAATATTTCTTTTATCCATTTTTGTATTTTAATCCAAAAAAATTTTATTATTGGGCAAGTCCACCAAATGTGGTATATAAGCCCCCTTTTCTTTACATCTCCAACATTTTGGATTTATTCCTTTATACATTTGTGATAGTCTTGCCGGGGGGAGGTGCCATCGGTAGTACATTTTGTATATATTTTCTCTAAATGCTGTTGATCTCGTCAGCTTGTAGTTTTTAGTCCAAATTGTTTCCCATTTATTCAAACTTATACTATACCCAAAGTTTCTGCCCCAGCTGTGCATATTATTTTTAACAATATAATCCTCATTTTATAATTTAACATGTATCTATAAATTTTTGAAATCATTTTCTTATCTTGACTTAAGATTATTTTATCCAATTCTGTTTCTTTAATTTGAATCTCTTTTCTTTTCCCTTCTTGATATTTTGATTTTATTAAGTTATACGTCCACCAATCCATTTTTATTCCAGTTTCTTCTAATTGTTCTCTTGTTTTTAATTCCCCATTTCTCTCCAATATTTGGTAATAATTAAGCATTTTGTTTAGCTCTCTCGAATTTGGATATATTATCGCCTCCATGCTAGAATACCATTTCGGGATTTGAGGATAATACATTTTTTAAATTTTAGTCCAGATTGTGTATAATGAATTCCTAATTATATGCTGTCTAAAGTAGCTATGTATTTTTTCTTTGTTATCCCATAAGAAGGCATGCCACCCAATCCTCAAGTCATGTCCTTCTAATATCAATAATCTTTTGTTTTCTAATTTGAACCATTCCCTCAGCCAATCCATAATCAATGCGTTATAATATATTTCGAAGTCAGGTAGCCCAAAACCTCCCTGTTTAACATTGTCTTGCATGTACTGAATTTTGATCCTAGGTTTTTTCCCGGCACAGACAAATTTTGTTATTATTCTGTTCAGTTTTTGAAAAAAGGTTTTTTTTGGGATTGTTCTGAATAAGTACAGTATTCTAGGTAAGATGGACATTTTAATTGTTGATATTCTACCAGTAAGTGAAATAGGTAATTTATTCCATTTTTCCAGTTTCGTTTGTATTTCTTTTATTAGGACTGTATAGTTATCTTCTTTTATTGTAGTTGCTTTTGATGATAGTTTTATTCCCAAATATTTAACTTTTTTTACGATTTGTAATTCTAATTTATCTTCTAATATTTTCTTCTCTATATTTGTTAAGTTTTTTGTCAATATTTTGGTTTTTTGTTTATTGATTTTTAACCCTGCTACTTTACCAAATTTAGTAATCTCTTTTAGTAAATTTTCACCTGATTCTATGGGGTTCTCTATATTAAATACTACATCGTCGGCAAATGCTTGAATCTTGTATTCCTGTCCCTTTAAATTCAACCCTTTGATGTTCTTATTTGATCGTATCTGTCTAAGTAAAATTTCTATAGCCAAAATGAATATTAAGGGGGAAAGCGGGCACCCCTGTCTTACTCCTTTTTCAATTTTTATATTCTCTGTTAATTGTCCATTTTGTATGACTCTTGCTGATTGTTTAGAATATACAGTGATCCCTCGATTATCGCGAGGGTTCCGTTCCAAGACCCCTCGCGATAATCGATTTTTCGCGATGTAGGGTTGCGGAAGTAAAAACACCATCTGCACATGCGCGCCCTTTTTCATGGCCGCGCATGCGCAGATGGTGGAGTTTGCGTGGGCGGCGGGGAAGACCCAGGGAAGGTTCCTTCAGCCGCCCAGCAGCTGATCTGCTCGGCAGCGCAGCAGCAGCGAGCAGACGAAGATCCGGGTTTCCCCTTTGCGTGGGCGGCGGGGAAACCCCGATCTTCGTCTGCTCGCTGCTGCTGCGGCCGCCCAGCAGCTGCAGCGCAGCAGCAGCGAGCAGACGAAGATCCGGGTTTCCCCGCCGCCCACGCAAAGGGGAAACCCCGATTCGGCTCCTCGCTGCTGCCATGCTGCCGAGCAGATCAGCTGCTGGGCGGCCGAAGGAACCTTCCCTGGGTCTTCCTCGCTGATACCCCCGCTCGCCCGCCCGCCGCCCGCCGCCCGCCAGCAAGAGGGGGAGAGATAGAAAAAGAGAGAGAAGGAAAGAAAGAGATGAGAGAGGGAGGAAGAGAGTGTGAGAGAGGAAGAAGCAAGAGAGAGAAAGAAAGATGAGAAAGGAAGGAAGGAAGAGAGTGACATCATCGGGTGGGAAAAATCGCGATATAGCGTTTCGCGAAGAACGAGATCGCGAAAATCGAGGGATCACTGTATTGTCCTAATTTCTCTTACAAATTTTTCTTTAAATTTCATCTTAATCAATTGGTTAATAAAGAAATTCCAGTTTAAGATATCAAACGCTTTATCCGCGTCCAAAAATATTAAGGCCAAATTTTTCCCTGGGTTTGCCTCGTAATATTCTAAAATATTTATTATGTTTCTCAAATTATTTTTAATATTTCTATTTGGTAGGAAACCATTTTGATCCGAATGTATTATTTCATTGATTATCGTTTTAAATCTTTCGGCTAATATTGTCGTAAAAATTTTATAATCAGAATTCAACAGTGCAATGGGTCTATATTGTTTCATTGAGTGTCTTTGTTCTGGGTCTTTTGATATTAATGTTATTAACCCCTCTTTCCAAGATTCGGGCATTGCTCCTTTATTTAGCACTTCATTTAGCATTTGCAACATTAATTTTTTAACTGGGTCGTACATTTTGTTTATAGAATTCGGCTGGTATTCCGTCTAACCCCGGTGTTTTATTATTGTTTTGTTTTTTGATTGCTAGCTCTAGTTCTGTCATCGTTATATCTTTGTCCATCCTGTTTATGTTACTCTCAGATATTTGTGGTATCTCGGTCTCATTTAAGTACAAATCTATATCTTCTTTTTTTATATCATCTTTCCTATATAGCTGTTGAAAGTAATTTTGAATTATCTTTTTTTTCTCTTCTATGTCAATTTGTTTTTCTCCTCTTTCATCGTCTAATTGTTGGATATATTTCTTCTCGGTCTGTTTTTTAATTTTATAAGCTAGCCACCTTCCCGGTTTGTTCGCATGTTCGAAATAGTTTTGTTTTACGGATCTTATTTTTTGGGCTATTTCCTCCTGCACTATCAAATTTATCTTATGTTTAATTAGTTCTCTTTTTTCTTTTAATTCCACTTTTTTTGGGTCTTTTATCCACTCGGCTTCTATTTGTTCTAGTTCTTTTTGATTTTCTTTCATCTCTTTGTTTTTGTTTTTATTTTTTTTGCTTGTATATGCTATTGTTATCCCTCTAATATAAGCTTTGGTTGTATCCCATATGTTTTGTATCGTTGTATCATTGTTCCAAATTTTTCCCAAAAATACGTCTAATTCTTTATTTATGAATTCTTTATATTTATTTTCTTGTATAGTTTTTGTGTTCATTGTCCATCTATTCTTCTTAATTTGGTTCCCTTTAATTGTAATACTTACTGGGTTGTGGTCTGCCCAAAAATTGGGTTCTATTTCTGCTGATGTGATCTCTTTTTCTAGCTCTATGTTTACCCATATCATGTCCAATCTGGACCATGATTTGTGGGGATTTGAATAATAAGTGTATTTATATTCATCTCTATGTCTTTCCCTCCATGTATCTTTTAGTTTGAATTCTTCTATAATATCTTTGAGTTCATCTGGTAACTCTTTTTCTTTTTATTCTTTTCTTTACCCTTATAGTCTTTATCATGATCTATTATTATATTAAAGTCTCCGACCACACAGATATTTCCTTTTTCAATTTTTATTATTTTTTGATACAACTTTTTGTAAAAGGTTTTTTGATCTTTGTTAGGAGCATATATCACAATTAAATTTGTTTTTTTTTTTAATTTCAATTTCTATGATGAGCATTCTACCCTCTTCGTTGCTATCAATTACTTTGGGATTTAACCAACTTTTAACATATATCGCAATTCCTCTTTTTTTCTCCTTAGCAAGGGATGTAAATAGTTTCCCCAATTTTGGGTTTTCCAATACTTTTTTATCCTTTTTTTAAATATTAACTTCTTGAAGGCACACAACATCTAAATTTTGTTTTATTAATTTTGCATATACTTGTTCTCTTTTTTGAGGAGAGTTCAACCCATTGATGTTCACCGAAAATAATTTAATCTCTTTGTCCATTCTGTGTTAACTATTTCGCTCTTTTACTACTTCTTAATTCTCTGTGGTTTCCTGTCTTTTCCTCTTTCCCTTTGCTGAGTTTGTCTGCCCTCTCTTCCTCTATCTCTCCCTCCTCCTGACTTGTTGTTTCTAATTCAGTACTGCTTTCCCCCTCTTTTTTCAAATGCTCTGAGATAAATTTATCCACTTGATCTAATGTTTCTATGTTTATTTTCTTCCCCTTCTACGTTATCATTACTCCATCTGGGACTAACCATCTAAACTGTATTTCATTCTTTATTAATTTATTTGTAAAATAGTGAAAGTCCCTCCTTCTTTCCCTGATTCTTTTTGGTATCTGTTTCAATACGATAATGTCCTTTCCTTTATAGGATAATACTCCTCTGGTATTTCTATATATCTCATCCCTCAGGGGTTTTTTGGTGAATCTAATGTGGACCTCTCTGGGGAGCTGGTGTCATCGTGCGTAATTGGTTTGCACCCAATACACCTCATCTACATGATTAATTAATTCGTTTTCATCTATTTTTAACTCCTCTGCAAAGATTTCTACTGCTGTTGCAAACAGATTTTCCCCTTTTTCTTCCGGAATGTTTTGTAATCTAAGATAGAAGGAAGCTTTTTCAAACTCCAACTGGGCAATGGCTGCTTCCAGATCTTTATTTACCCTTTTGAGTTCTTCCTCATTTTTAGTTAGTCTTAACTTATTCGCTTCTGTTGTCTCTTCCACCTGTTGTATTTTGATTTCCTGTTTATCTACTGTTTTTTTAACACCCTCTATTATAGTATTGATTTTGGCAAAATTCTCATTTACTTCCTCAAATCTTTTTTGTGTCTCTTGGTGATTTTTTATTATTGTTTCTTGAGTTTGATTTGAGGCTTCTTGCTGTTTTACCATAAACTCCTGAATTTTGTCTAAAGAATTTTGTAAGCTTTGTAGCAAGGGGGCCTGATCTTTGCTCTCTACTGTAGCAATATCAGAGGCTGAGGAAGATTTCTGCACTGCCGGTGATAATAGAGTTAAATTGCCTCTCTTCATTGATTTAGTTAAAGTTTGTTGAGTTGCCATTGGTAACAAATTTGTGTAAATATCAAACAATTTGTATAAGTATCAAACAATTAAACAATTAATTCAGTATCTAGTCAATCAATCAAGTCAATCTATAACAATTAATTCAATATCTAGTCAATCAATCAAATCAATCTATTCAAATAATTTGTTAACTAGTAGGACATATATATCCAACACAAAGAAAAAGGGAAGGGGATATTGTCAATATACTTGGTAGCTAATAAGTACGGTAGTAAAGAGGAGGAAAGAAACAAAATGGAAAAGTGGATAGATTTAGAAAGAAGGAAAGAGATATCAATATCAATACTTATAAATATTTCAATACTTAATCTAGCTTAATCTAACTTATTCTAACTTAAATTTAATATTTAACATTTAATATTTAATCAATATTTAATATTTAATTAATTAGTAGTTAAATATATCAATCCTTAATTCCTTAGGCAGTATTATGTGTAATCAGTTTTTCCCAAAAATATAGATCTAAATAATATAAATCCAATATAAATCAGTAAAATATCACATCAATTCATTAGTTAAATACATTAGTTAGAAATAATAATAATTAATAATAATAATAACTTTTAAGTTCATCTACTTATGTTCCAGTCCAATCTCTAGTATTTATCTTCTAATCCAGTCTTATATGTTATCTCCCAATATACAATCAAATTTCCATTTATTATTTCTTGGCTCCAATGTCTATCTTAGTTCAAATTAGTTCAGAGTGAGTCTGGTATTTCCGCAATGTTTATTCAGAGTTCAAGGCTTATAGTTTAAAGTCCAAAGTATTTGTATATGTTCCTAAGTTCCTACGGGAGAGATTGCTATAATAGCAGTAAAGCCGACTGAAGTAAGCTAATGATCTTATCTCTACAATGTCCTATGTTTCTTCTTATGTCTTTCGGGAGTTCAAACAAATGGGTGAACAAAAAGCAAATCCGGGATACAAGGAGAGGAAGCATAGATTTCCTTGGCATTGTTTATATGGTGACTGCTCCTGTCTCTGTAGTTCTGTGTTCCCGGAAAGAGAAAAAGGCTTAGTCATTCATACGTAACATCCGTTTCAGGATCCACATGGAGAGATTTTAAGTCTCGCAGATTCGTCTCTCTTTTCAAATATATGTTATTCACTACACCGTTATTTTTTACCCAATACTGCTTTTGCTGTTATATGTAGGTCCCTTGTTATTTCACCTTCCTCCGATTCACTCGTTCCGATCTCGTCAGCCTCCAATACTCCGATCCAATCCAATCTGGCTCACCATCCAGCGTCACACACCCAACCTCATGTCACCGCACGCCTTATTTTAAGCCTCCTGTCACTCAACCTCTCATTCGCCGCTTGTTTGACTTCGAGCTCCTCTGTCTTTCAATTTCTTACAGTTATTTCAAGCATATGAGAAGCCTCCAAATTAAAAAAAAAGGTATTTTGGTGTAGATACCGAAGCTCACCAATCTCTTTTCACTTCCTCCTCGATGTTTACGGAGCGGCCATGTCTCCGGGCCAGCAAACGCTGGCTTCTTTTTTGTCTGGTCCTGGCGGTTCAAAGGCTTGTTCCAATGTGAATTTGCGATTCTCACACCGGGCACAGCATAACCACCTCTTACGATACCCTTCTCTCCAGGATGGGCATCTGATTTTATACTAAAAAGACAAAAAAAGTCGTGCTGGAAGAGCAGCGGCTCACCCTCCAGCTCCGCATCGACCAAGCCCCGCCCCAGAAGTCCTCCATTCTATCTTCTATATCTTCCTCTTTTATTTCTACAATATTTTGGAACCTTAAGAAATAAGATGCCCTGTCCATTTCCAAATTTATTAATTGGTGTTTGAGTTCTTTGTGCAATTTGTTTGGTTTTTGTTCTACTTTTTCTATTTTTTTTCTCATTGTGCTCTGTCTTAAGTTCTACTGTTGTGGTTTGTTCTCCATGTTTTTTAATATTCCCTCTCATCAAGTGCACGCTATTATTTAATTTTAAGATGTCACACTTTAACTCAGCATGGTTCTGCATCAACATTTCCTGTAATTTAACCATCGTTTCTTGGATCGTATTTAATGTTAAATTCATGGTTTAACAATACAATGTTGTATACAATGTTGTATTCTGTTTTCATTGCTTTCTCGTGTGAATCTTCAATGATCTTCAATAGATCATTGGTTTGCTGGGGAAGCACCCCCAGTTGATTGTTACATGTTGTTTTCTATTTCCCTTTATGGTCACTCTGGTTGTACTGGTGTTTGACATTTCTTTTAATATCTTGTTTAGTTTTTCTAATATATTGAAAATTCTATTCCAAATCACCATTCACCATTTTTTTTTGGTAGTCTTTTCACTTCAATATTCTGTTATTTTTCAGCTTATAGAAATCAATAATTTTATATATAAAGATCTACATATACTTATAACTACACAATTTATAATTATGATTCTTGTTCTATTAATATTCAATAAGCAATAATATTGGTTTCAGTCTAATGACTAGTAAATATATAAATATGTATATAAATTGTATACGCAGTTAGAAAGTTGGAAATGTAGGAAGTAAAGATTAAATTGTAGATTATACATTCTTAAATTTAAACATCATTTATAAATATATCTAAACTCTATTAACTTTATTAAGTCTGTTAAATATATCTAAATATCTTAGCTATATATAGTATAGTTTACAGTTAAAGTTACAATGTACAATAGCAAGTATCTAAGTATCTATGTAAATAAGCAGTCAGTTATATAGTAACAGTTATATCAGCATGTGGGCTGGAATACTTTATAGTAGTTTCTTTGCTTAAAATCTGACAGGTGTCAAATGTCCTCTTTGCTGACTCTTGAGATTAATAAAAGTCTTAAATATACAGTAATGGTTTAGATGTACTGTATAGTAATGTCAGTAGTAGTTAATAGAAATTAAAGTGTCTTGGATTTATAAAAATAAAGGGATCATGTTTCCTCACATCTTACAAATTATTCAGCATTTTGAAATGTCCGCTGTCTTTCTGTGAAGTCACTTCCTCTTTCTTTCTCTCAAAGAAATCTTTCTTTAAAGTATCATGTTGTTGTAGTCTTTTAGTTTTTAAATCCAAACAAATCTGAACAAAACTGTATTTCTGTACCTTCTGTAGTGATTTACCATACTAAAATCACTCGCATAGCAGTTTCTCCGCCCGAGGTTTCTTTTACTCGCTTTTTCCTTTCGATCTCGGGCTTTCAACTCTCCGACACGTCCTCTCGCCTCCACCTCACGATCGCTCCCTCTTTTCCAAATTTTGGAGTTTTCTCACGCTACTGCAGACAGGTCTCCCCAGCGATTAATTAAATGGTTTTTAAGATCATTCTCCAATGCGATTCACCTGGATTCATAAAAGCCTCCTTCTTGAGCGGATCTCTGCGGCTTCAGACCGCCATGACAGATCAGGCAGATATTTCCGTCTTGGATAGGGAGGATACCCTCCACTCCAGCGGGTGAATGCCTTGTCACCCAGTTGCTCCTCTTTTCCCACTTAACCTTCAGTCTCCCTGCCTCGAAGGGTCTCCAAAAACGGAAAATAAAGCAGCCTTAGAGAGTGGAGGTCGCTCTCTTCCAGCTGCTATACCCCACATCACCACCGGAAGTCAAGCTGTTTCAAATTTCAATCACCTTAAATTAATTAGGCTTTAATAATTCAAATTTCTCCATATCTCCTCCATATCAATTTCCATGTATATTTATTAACCTTTCTTAGTAGTGAATGCCCATTAAAAAAGGACCTCTAAAGAAAAACCATAACTTCCAATAACGAAATCAAGGGGGGAAAAGCCAAATAGTATCTCATAATATCGCCAAATTAGCCAAATTACTAAACCTAATTAATAATAATTCCTTTATATAGGGATTATAAAAAGAAAAAAGAAAAACATAAAATTTAAAGATAAAAAGAATAAAAGAAAAGGGAAAGTGTGGAAAAAGAAAAGAACACCAAAAGAGAAAATGAAAAGACCAAACAAAAAAAAGGGAAGAAAAAGAGTAAATCAAAATAACACCATCAAAACTTACAAAACCTTAAAGTTCATCCATGGACCACTAAAATCCTCCAACCCACTCTATGCCATGAAGCTATAAATCTAGTAGCAAATGAATTCATCCTTCTCCATTATCTATATCCTGTGAAATCATCCTACCCTACTCTAATTTTATCGCTGTATACCCAGCAGAATCCACGTGCCCTATTTCTAGTTCTATCACTGCAAACCCAGCAGAATCATTATACCCTACTCTAGTATATATCACTGTAAACCCAGTGGAATCATCATGCCCTATTTCTTAAAAAAAGAAAGAAAAAAGAGAGGAGAAAAAAAAAACATCTAATAGCCCATTGGAATCAACTTCTAAGTATATTGCTGCATACCTAGCTAAATCTTCATGCCCTACTCTAATCTTATCGCTGCATACCCAGCGGAATCATCATGTCAAACTGATCACACTTCCTTTTTACTACCGCTCTAGTTGCTCCCAGAAATGGCGCATAAGAAAGGGTAAATAAATAAATAAAAGATGTTTTATCATAGCAAATTGTTACACAAAGAGGAATTTAGGAGAGAGTCAAAACCTTCTGCCGGCTGCCTATTATACAATTTAAATAAAACAAAAAGATCTGTCTTACAAAATAAATACTTGAAAGAGCTCATGGAAAAGAACCAAGAACCACTTTTTCAATTTTTTAAACTTACAGAGTGAATAATAGAGCAATTATTAATTTACTTACCTTATTTCAAGCTTATATTCAGTTATGCTTTGTTGGACTACTAAGTTTGGAATTCCATTTTCGGCAGTATCCAAAATATTTTGTAAAGCATTTCTGAGAGCATGAAGCTAGAAAATAAGCTTATAAATATTAATATGATTTGTTTGTACCACCATATAAAACCATTATATTTCTATATGCGTACAGACCTCACAATTGACTCCTAAAACCTGGGGATGACAAAAAATGGCCAAACGTAGGTTTGGAAACAAACTTCGGGTTTGTCCATTGGGCCATTTTTCACCATCCTCACATTTTAGGAGGCTTCCCTAAAGTATAGGGAGAGCAAAAATGGCCCAGAGGGCCAACTGGAAGATCATTTCCAAGCTTCTGGTTGGCCCGTTGGGCCATTTTTCACTGTCCCAAGGTTTCAGGAGGATACCCTGAAGTTTGGGGACAGTGAAAACAGCCAAAAAGAAGGTCAAAAATAAACTGGCCAGAGCGCACAAGTGTGCTGGAGCTGACATAGGTCGATGCCTCGCATGCTGTCTGATATGGCTCTGCGTGCCACCTGTGGCACACGTGCCATAGGTTCATCATCGTGGTCCTATACCATTTCAGACAAATAGTTGTCCAATTTCTTTTTGAAAGGCTCCAGTAATGGAGCATCCACAAGTTCATAAGGCAAGCTATTACATTAGTTGATTGCTCTCACCATTAGAAATTTTTCCTTAGTTTTAGGTTGCTTCTCTTCTTGATTAATTCCCAACCATTGTTTCTTATCTTCCTTTATTGTTTTGGAAAATAAGTTGACCTCCTTCGTCTTTGTGGGAGCCCCTCAAATACTGGAACAGCGCTTTCACGTAATCTTCTTTCCTTCCTTTCATTAGACTACACTTACCCAGTTCCTGCAACCATTCTCCATGTAGTGGATAATATCATAGCTAAGCTACCATATTTTTTCAGAGTATAAAATGCACCTTTTAATTCCCTAAAAGAGGCTGATAATTTGGGTGCACCTTATACTCCGAATGTAGCTTTCCCCCCCACACACACAAACCCTAACTAGCTCTAACGATCTTCCCAGCTCTTACCTTGCAGGCTCTTTCATTGTTTCTCTCTGTGAAGAATGTTTTCCAAGCTCTAAGTCTTTGCAATGTTTTATTCATTGCTCTAACTTGCTCCAAATGTTTCTTTCAAGGTACTAATGATGTTCCCAGGTCTTACTGGCTTGCAAACTCTTTCATTGTTACTGTCTCTGAATAAAGTTTTTTTAAAGCTCTAACCAGGGGATAAAATACTGTGCTGGCTAAGGATACTAGCCAGATGAATAATTGGTAACTAGATTCATTTTCTTTCCCCAAAACTAAGGTGCGTGTTATACTCCGCTGTGTCTTCTACTCAAAAATTTATTTATTTATTTATTTATTTAATATATTTGTATGCAGCCCTTCTCTGAGGACTCAGAGGACCATTTTACAAATTACTCAGTAAAGTTTGCCAAGCACAAGTAATTAGCAGCACTGTTCCCCCTATTTTCGAATGCTGTGCAGGAGCCAGGCACCACTTCTTCCTGTCCGAAGGTTGCTCTCTCTCAGAGGCTGGGGTGCCACACCATCCTAGCCTCCAGAGTCGCAGTCCCCACATGTTCCAGGAAGGGAGAGGCTCAGGGAGTCCCTGCCAACTATTCTCACGGTCCTCCTTGGAGGAAACCGAGTCAGAGAGATAAAAACTCTGCTGTAGGAGGAGATGGGGAAGGCAGGGAGGAAGTTAGGTAGGGACGGGGCTGAGGGGACCTGCCAGTCACCCAATCCCAGCCCAGAGCCACATCCGGGAGGGAGGAAGGAAGGTCAACAGCCTTCCACCACTGCCTGCCACCCGCGGGAGACCCGCCCAAGCCTGGCAGCTGATTCAGCGCTGAGCTCCTGGACTCCCGTCGCGATGTCTCCTCGCCTCCTTCATTGATTCCTGCAATGGCATTTTTCCTCCCTCCCTCCCTCCCTCCCTCTTGGCTTCTTTTCTTCGGGGGTGGTAAAAAAAAGAGAGAAGGCAGTTGGGGAAACTTTACCGATCCTTCTTCTTGCCCAAACCCTTTTAGCAAAACTCCCAGCCTGCTTGCCTCAGACCTCGGTTGGGTCTTTTGATTCCGCCACCACCACCAGTGCACTCTTTTAGAAGCAGACCAGGACTCTCATTTTGAAGCTCCACAAAAAGCATCTAGGGGAGAAGGCAGTTTGTCCTCAACTTACAACGGTTCATTTACTGACCATTCAAAGTCGCAACGGCCCTGAAAAAAGTGACTTATGCCACTTTTTCACACTTACAACCTTCGCAGCAGCCCCATGATCGCGTGATCAAAACATGGTCACCATTTCATATTTATGACCATTGCTGTGTCTTGAGGTCACGTGACTTTTGCAACCATCTCACAAGCAAAGGCAATGGGGAAGGGGGGGTTGAGAACAGTGTTCCCTTTAATGTGCACCATGCGTTGTAGTGTGCTAAAAAACAAAGTCTGGCACACGCTTTTCAAAGACTGTCCAGAGAGGAGGGGGGCAGAGGGCCCCTGCCCACCGCCACCACATTTTGCGCTTCCTCCTCCCCCCCTCTTGCTACCTGTTCAATGGTGGTAGCAGCAGCCGTCTCTTATTCGTCTTCGCCGGCAGGGGGCAGCCCCCAGCGTGGCAGTAGGGGAGAAGGCGAAGCTGGCTGCCCGGGGAAGCGGTCCATTTGAAAAACGTGCCACTTCCCCAAGCAGCCAGATTCGCCTGCTTCCCTGCTGCCATGCTGGGGGCTTCCCCCTGCCGCCGGGTCCCCTCCGCTGCCAAATTCAATGTTGCTGCTGGGGGCGACAGGCCTGGAACCCATCCCTGAGCTTTGCCTCATCCCCCGCCGTCACGCTGGGGGCTGCCCCCTGCCGCCAAAGACAAATAAGAGACGGCCATTGCTACTACCGTTGAACAGGTAGCAAGAGGGGGGTGAGAAAGAGAGAGAGAAAGCAAGCAAGAGAGAGTGAGTGAGAGAGAAAGAAAGAAAGCAAGAGAGAGAAAGCAAGAAAGAGAGAGAAAGCAAGAGAGAGAAAGAGAGAGAAAGAAAGCAAGAGAGAAAGAGAAAAGAAAGAAAGAAAGAGAGAGAGAAAGAAAGAAAGGAAGAGAGAGAGAGAAAGAGAGAAAGAAAGCAAGGGAGAAAGAGAGAGAAAGCAAGCAAGAGAGTGTGTGTGAGAGAAAGAAAGCAAGAGAGAGAGAGAGAGAAAAGGAGAGGAAGGAAGAGAGAGAGAATAATAAGAGCAAAAAGGAAGGAAGGGGGAGAAATGAGAAACAAATGAGAGAGAAAAGGGGGAGAGACAGGAGAGGCACCCAGAAATGAGACAGTGGTAGAAATTTGAGGAGGGATGATTGATTATTAAATATGGATTGACTATGGAATTACGGTAAAATATATATTTAGGTTTTGTTTAATATTAGGATGTATTAATTCGTAAAATTGGATTAGAATTTTAGAACTATATAGAATTACATAGGTAAAATTAATGGAAGATACATAGGATAAATAAGGGGTTTATGATATATACTGTATGATTTTATGACTTTGCATTATGAATTTAAAATATACTTGGAAATGTAGAAGATTGATGAAAGTTAATAATAGTAAATGCTAATTGCCTGAAAATTAATTGAGCTTGGAAATATTGAATGAAATTATAGAAAAGTAAATATGGAAATATATTAATTGATGCATTGGTGTTCAGATAGATTTTCATAGTATTATTAGATTACTAATACTATACATATTTAAGAAATGAAAATTATAGACCTATCTCATTGTTGAACGTAGACTATAAATTTTTTATATCAATATTTGCCAATAGACTTAAAAGTATTATAAACAACATGATACATAGTGACCAAAATGGATTTTTACCAGGAAGACAAATTAAAAATAATTTAAGAATAATTGTTAATACTTTGGAATACTATGAACAGCACCCTGAAAAGCAAATGGCACTTGTATTTCTAGATGCTCAAAAAGCATTTGACAACGTGGACTGGAATTTTATGAAAATACAATTAAATAAGATGGAAGTAGGAACAAAGTTTTTTAACATAACAGACGCTATATATTCTGAACAAACTGCTAAAATTATAATAAATAGTGAACAAACAGAAAAAGTAGTTATACAAAGAGGAGTAAGACAAGGTTGCCCAATATCACCATTGTTATTTATTTTGACTTTAGAAGTATTGCTGATAAAAATAAGAGCAGATCAGAAAATAAAAGGATTGAAAATCAGAAAAGAAGTTTATAAAACACAAGCATTTGCAGATGACGTAGACTTTATTTTAGATGACCCAACAGAATCTATCCTAAATTTAATAAATGTGATTGAAGAATATGGGAAAGTCGCAGGATTGAAAATAAATAAGGAAAAGACACAGATACTAACAAAAAATATGACTGAAATACAGAGAAAACACTTAGGAGACTTATCAAATATGAAGATCACGAAAAAAGTGAAATACTTAGGGATATGGATGACCTCCAAAGCCCTATCTTTAAAAAACGACAATTATTTAAAATTATTAAGTCAGATTAAAAAAGATTTAGAAATATGGAGTAATTTACAATTATCATTCGTAGGAAGAATCTCCACAGTTAAAATGAATATCCTTCCAAAAATATTATTCCTTTTTCAAGTGATTCCGATAAATCCAGGAGTGAAATTCTTTGCCGAATTGAATAAGATAATAAGAAAATTTATTTGGCAAGGTAAAAAATCAAGAATAAAACAAAATTCATTAGAAGACCGTAAGGAGAGAGGGGGCCTGGGGCTCCCAAATTGGAAACTATACTATCATGCCACGGCTCTGACATGGATAAAAGAATGGCTTACATTAGAAAATCAAAGATTGCTTAATCTAGAAGGCCACAACTTGATGGTAGGGTGGCATGCATTTGTATGGTATGATAAGTTAAGAACCCACTCATATTTTAAAAATAATGTTATTAGAAAGGCATTGATAGAAGTGTGGAATGAAATAAAGAAAAATCATTTTTTAGTAATGCCAGAATGGGTTTCACCCCTCGAAGTCATAGTACACCCAAATCTTAAAGGAAAAGGTAAGATTTGGAAATATAGTGACCTGTTAAATAATCAATTAAAATTAAGAACAAAACAAGAGTTATACGAGTTAGGTATAGATTTAGATTGGTGGCATTATATGCAGATTAGTTCTAGATATCAAATAGACGTAAAGACTTACATTTTAAAAAAAGAAAATAATGTACTGGGCAAATTATTATTCCAAAATCAAACAAAGACAATTGGAAATGTTTATAAATATTTACTAAATCATAGAACGATAGGTTGGATATTGAAAGATAATATGATCAGTTGGTGCAAAAATTTTGGCAAAGAGATTGATTTAGATACTTGGGAAAAGATATGGATTGATTTAGATACTTGGGAAAAGATAATTGGAAAATAACAAAATCAATCTCTTTCAAAGAAAATCAAATTAAGATGTTTTATAGATGGCACCTTCCACCATACAGAATCTCTAAAATGTTTCCTTCAGTATCGCCCATTTGTTGGAAATGCAAAAAAGAAGTTGGTACATATTACCATGCATGGTGGACCTGTCCGGAGACAAAAATATTTTGGAATAAAGTAGAGAATTGGATAAATGAAATAACAAAGGAGAAGATTAAAAAATCTCCTGAATTTTTTTTATTGGGTATTTCAAATATAAAGTATAAAAAAGAAATTTACTATTTAATAATACATATATTGACCGTGGCACGAATAACATTCGCGCAGAAATGGAAAGAAAAGACGATACCGAAAGACTCTGAGGTGTTTAAAAAAATTATAGAGTGTGCAGAACTAGATATGATGACTAAAAGGTTGAACAATCAAACTGAAACAGAATTTTATAAAATTTGGGATAAAGTATATGATTGGTGGAATGTTAAAAATAGTATTAAAAATTAAACATATAAGAATAAATGATTACTTAAAAATTATAAGATAGAATTATATAGTTTATATAGTTCATATTATAAGTAACTCAGAAGTGTTTATATTATTTTCTTTTTGTATTACTAATAATTTGTTTATTGCTTTTTGAGATATATATACATATAAGTATATTATTATTATTTTTTGTTCAAAAAATATATATATATAAAGAAACTCAATCAATAATCTTAATTTTAAAAATCTATAATTAAATTTAATGATAATGTAATCTTCAAGTGTGGCTTTTCTGCTTAGATCTTGTAACAGTTAGAGCTTTTTATATTTTGTATTAGTTAGACTTCTATGATAAGCGGAGCAATAGTAGCTCCTTAAATGTTCAATGTTGTATGTCTTTGTTCGTTTTACTTTGAAAATAATAAAAAATATTTAAAAAAAAAAGAAATGAAGATTTTAAAGCATGGATTTATTAATAGTTGTGTTTTTGGTTTTGCTGGTTATTTTAGTTTTAATAGTAATAGATTTTGGTTTTGTTTTATTATTAATTTCTTTTAATAAAAAAGAAGGGAATTTTTTTTTCTAATTAGGAAAAATTTGTATAACTTTTTTTGTTTCTTTTAAGAAGAATGTATAAGGAGGAGTAGGCATGACGGCCTGTCTGGATTTATAAGAGGATAATGATATTAATTGAAATATAAAATAACAGAATAACATAGTGGGAAGGGACCTTATTCTGCCCCAGCACCGAGCCCCAAATAATTACACAATAAATTGTCTTGGGTGACATCTGTGGAAAAAAATCAGGCGCTGAGGCATGAAAATTCATTCATTCATTCATTCATTCATTCATTCATTCATTCATTCATTCATTCATTGTTCTGTGCCATCCAGTCCCAAAGGGACTGCCACTCAGACACTGTACTTTTCTGCCCACACCGGAAAAAAATTAGAGGGAACACTGGTGGAGAAACTAGATTCGCTTAACGACCGGGTTTCTAACCGATCCACGCCCAGACATGAACATGTGCCACTCAGACATTATACTTTTCCACCCACACCGGAAAAAAATTAGAGGGAACATTCATTAGCAGTATATAGTTTTTAATCTAACAGAATAAGATTTTCTAGTATTCAACCACAAATATATTTTAATATTTGCATATTTTTCTATAAATATACAAAATTCTACATATTCTACAAAAATGTTGATTTCTATTTTATTGATACATCTGCAAACCAAAGAAAAGTAGTGAAATTACCTTATCTGTAAGTAGTTTAGTAACATTTCTCTGTTTCCTGGAGAGATACTGATCAAATAACTGTGCCAGTTTTGCTGCCAGAATATGTTCACGGCTAAAGCAAGGATGATGTGTGAATATTAATCCTGAAATGTCAATATCTAGCTGAAAGCAATTTTGTAGGTCATCATTTCCAATAATGTACTGGTTTGCAAGTCTCATTTTTAGAGCCTAAAATAAAATGTAAACAATTACATTCACACAGAGGTAAGATAGAGTAAGATTTCAGAGAAATATATAAGATCTGGATCATACATAATCAATTAATTTGGAGGCTTTTCTATTCAGCACAAGGTCTGAGCCTTTGGCTTTTTTTTTACATATCATTTAATGCCTAATGATAAGTTAAATAGAATGTGGAATTGACATTTATCAAGAACTTTTTTTCATGTTTTATTTACTTTACTTGAATAACATAAAATATTAATTTCAATCAAACAGTGTGGGTACAGTTATTTTTAGGCAATCATAATCAAAATGTTTACAATAATATTAATCACAATAATATTTTTCTATTATATTAAATTTCTGTTTTAACATTTATCCTTTTTATATCACTGCATTTCTAATTTCTGTTTTCATTGTCTAATCATTGGTAAAATAAGTCCCATGTCAAAAAATATTCAGTTTCTTCTTTGTCCTTAATAGTAAGTGTTAGTCCATCCATTACTGCATATTCTAATATTTTCTTTATTATACTCTTATCTGTTGGGATCTTGTCAAACTTCTATTCTTGACCATATATACTTCTAGCTACAGTTAATATATGTAAAATCAAGTACAGTGATACCTCATCTTACGAACTTAATTGGTTCTGGGAAGTGGTTCGTGAGGCGAAAAGTTCGTAAGACAAAACAATGTTTCCCATAGGAAACAATATAAAACCAATTAATGCATGCAAGCAAAAAAAAAAATCGCAAAAACGGCGCTCCGCTGGGCGCCACCGCCCAGCTGTCACCTTTTGAAACAGCCGGGCACTTGTCGGCGTTCTCCCGAACGCCGAACCTGAAAAGTTCAGCAAAAGTTCAGGTTTGGGTTTGGGAGGCCGCCAAGAAGCCCGCCGCCCACCTGTCACCTTCCAAAACAGCAGGGGGCTTCTCTGCATTCTCCCGAATGCCGAACCTGGAAGGTCTGCAAACGTTTGGGTTCGGCATTCGGGTTCAGGAGAACACCGAGAAGCGCTGCTGCCTGGCTGTCATCTTGCCAGAAGAGCCGTGGAGCTACTGGCCGGTCAGGAGGCTCAAACAGAGGTGGGAAACCCCAATATGGAATTCCAGGGGCGTAGCTTTGACATCACAGAGACGTCCTTCCTGGAGTCCACATTTCAGCTGGCCAGGAAGGATGTCTCCGTAACGTCAAAGCTCCGCCCCTGGAATTCCCTATTGGGATTCCCCACCTCCGTTTGAGCCTCCCAATCGGCCGACAACTCCACGGCTCTTCTGGCAAGGTGACAGCTGGGCGGCGGCGCTTCTCAGCGTTCTCCCGAACCCGAACGCCGAACCCAAACTTTGCCGAACTTCTGAGTTCGGCATTCGGGAGAACGCCGAGAAGCCCACAAGCTGTTTCAGAAGGTGACAGCGGGGCGGCGGCGCTTCTCAGCAGTCTCCCGAACCCGAACTTTTGCCTAACTTCCGGGTTTGGTGTTCACGGCGGTGGGTTCGTAAGGCGAAAAAAGTTCGTAAGAAGGGGCAAAAAAATTCCGAACCCCAGGTTCGTATCTCAAAAAGTTCGTAACATGAGGGGTTCGTATCATGAGGTACTACTGTATTCAGTCCCTTTGTCATATCTTTCTGGCAGAACGCCCAAGAAAAATGTTTCTGGTTTCATATCTACATGCTGTTTTATCATTTTTTCCAACCAAGAATGTACTTTCGTCCAGCATATTTTGGCTTTTGGACATGTTAAGATTTGGTTGCATTTCCAACATTTAGCAGATGTATCCTTTTTCATTTTTGCCAGTCTTAGTGCAAAATGCCATCTATAGAACATTTTATACAAATTTTCTTTATATGCAGTTAACATTTCTGTTCCACAACTTCTGCCATTTGTCTAGTTCTATTTCATATCCAAAAATTTTAGCCTAAACAATCATTGTTTCCTTTACCTGCTCACTTTCAAGTTTGACCCTAGTAAGTAACAATATATTTTCTTTATCACTTTTTCATCCATTCCAGTTAATATCTGGTCCAATTCTGTCAACTCTTTGAAACCATACATTTTAGCATCTTTCTCATGTAGTGATTGTATCTGTATTTGTGGCCACCATGCAATGTCCATCCCTTGACTACTAAGTGATGTGCCGGTGCCTGGAGGCTGTTGGGGCCTGGATGGGTGTCAACAGACTCAAACTCAACCTGGATAAGACGGAGTGGCTGTGGGTTTTGCCTCCCAAGGACAACTCCATCTGTCCGTCCATTACCCTGGGGGGGGGAATTATTGACCCCCTCAGAGAGGGTCCGCAACTTGGGCGTCCTCCTCGATCCACAGCTCACATTAGAACAACATCTCGCAGCTGTGGCGAGGGGGACGTTTGCCCAGGTTCGCCTGGTGCACCAGTTGCGGCCCTATCTGGACCGGGACTCACTGCTCACAGTCACTCATGCCCTCATCACCTCGAGGTTCGACTACTGTAATGCTCTCTACATGGGGCTACCTTTGAAAAGTGTTCGGAAACTCCAGATCGTGCAGAATGCAGCTGCGAGAGCAGTCATGGGCTTACCCAGGTATGCCCATGTTTCACCATCACTCCGCAGTCTGCACTGGCTGCCGATCAGTTTCCGGTCACAATTCAAAGTGTTGGTTATGACCTTTAAAGCCCTTCATGGCACTGGACCAGAATATCTCCGAGACCGCCTCCTGCCGCACGAATCCCAGCGACCAATTAGGTCCCACAGAGTGGGCCTTCTCCGGGTCCCGTCAACTAAGCAATGTCTTCTCTGTGGCGGCACCGGCCCTCTGGAACCAACTCCCCCCGGAGATTAGAACTGCCCCTACTCTCCCTGCCTTCCGCAAACTTCTTAAAACCCACCTTTGCCGTCAGGCATGGGGGAATTGAAACATCCCCCCCCCCTGGGCACGTTGAATTTATATATGGTATGCTTGTGTGTGAGTCTGTTAGTTTGTGGGGTTTTTTTTTTAAATCTTTAAAATTTTAAATTGTTGATTACTTATGATTTGTCTTTTACATGTTGTGAGCCGCCCCGAGTCTTCGGAGAGGGGCGGCATACAAATCCAAGTAATAAATAATAAATAAATAAATAAATAAATAAATAAGTTCCTGCTTGGTTTTTAATTCTACTTTTTCATTCAAAATATTTTTTCCATGTTAACATTAGGATGTATCAATGCTTCCATTGTGGAAAGCTAGAGTGGTGGTGTTTTCAAGTAGTGTTGTTCTTTAATTTTAAGCCATACTGATAACATAGAAACATAGAAGTCTGACGGCAGAAAAAGACCTCATGGTCCATCTAGTCTGCCCTTATACTATTTTCTGTATTTTATCTTAGGATGGATATATGTTTATTCCAGGCATGTTTAAATTCAGTTACTGTGGATTTATCTACCACGTCTGCTGGAAGTTTGTTCCAAGGATCTACTACTCTTTCAGTAAAGTAATATTTTCTCATGTTGCTTTTGATCTTTCCCCCAACTAACTTCAGATTGTGTACCCTTGTTCTTGTGTTCACTTTCCTATTAAAAACACTTCCCTCCTGGACCTTATTTAACCCTTTAACATATTTAAATGTTTCGATCATGTCCCCCCTTTTCCTTCTGTCCTCCAGACTATACAGATTGAGTTCATGAAGTCTTTCCTGATACGTTTTATGCTTAAGACCTTCCACCATTCTTGTAGCCCGTCTTTGGACCCGTTCAATTTTGTCAATATCTTTTTGTAGGTGAGGTCTCCAGAATTGAACACAATATTCCAAATGTGGTCTCACCAGCACTCTATATAGCGGGATCATAATCTCCCTCTTCCTGCTTGTTATACCTCTAGCTATGCGGCCAAGCATCCTACTTGCTTTCCCTGCCGCCTGACTGCACTGTTCACCCATTTTGAGACTGTCAGAAATCACTACCCCTAAATCCTTCTCTTCTGAAGTTTTTGCTAACACAGAACTGCCAATACAATACTCAGATTGAGAATTCCTTGTCTCCAAGTGCATTATTTTACATTTGGAAACATTAAACTGCAGTTTCCATTGCTTTGACCATTTATCTAGTAAAGTTAAATCATTTACCATATTACAGACGCCTCCAGGAATATCAACCCTATTGCACACTTTAGAGTCATCGGCAAATAGGCAAACCTTCCCTACCAAACCTTCCCCTATGTCACTCACAAACATATTAAAAAGAATAGGACCCAGAACAGACCCTTGTGGCACACCGCTTGTAACCTGTCTCTGCTCAGAATACTCGCCATTAACAATAACTCTCTGATGTCTATGCTTCAGCCAGCTGCAAATCCATTGAACTATCCAGGGATTAAGTCCAATCTTCACTAATTTATCTATCAGCTCTTTATGTGGAACCCTATCAAAGGCTTTGCTGAAGTCCAGGTAGGCAATGTCCATGGCACCACCTTGGTCCAAAACCTTGGTGACATAGTCAAAGAAATCAATGAGATTAGTCTGACATTATTTGCCTTCAGTAAAGCCATGCTGATTTGGGTCCAATAAGTTGTTTTTTAGGTGCTGATTTATCCTCTTTTTGAGTAGAGTCTCCATCATTTTAACTACAACTGATGTCAAGCTAACTGGCCTGTAGTTACCAGCTTCTTCTCTACTGCCCTTCTTGTGGATAGGCACAACACTGGCCATTCTCCAATCCTCAGGAACATCTCCTGTTAACAGGTATTGATTAAACAAATCAGTCAGGGGGGTAGCAATGACAGATCTGAGTTCTTTAAGAACTCTGGGGTGGATGCCATCTGGACCCATTGCCTTATTTATCTTTAATCGTTCAAGTTCTTCTAAGACATTGGCTTCTAAGATCAATGGAGCTGAATGCATTTCTAACATAGTGTCTTTGAAAGTAACTATGTATCTTATTCTTCCCATATCATAAAAAAAGCATGTCAACATAGCTGAAGGTCATGTCCTCCTAAATTTAATAATCTTTTGGTAATTTATGCATGTTGACAGCTGAGATTAACTTGAATAGAAAGAGTTATCTTAGAGTTGAAAAGAAATTCAAAAACAGTGCTATTTGGATTGGTTTGGACTTTATTTGTAAAAACCTAATGAATTGGATTGGATTATCTCAAAAGACTATACATGAAGAACTATAAGGCTATAAACTTTCTGAAATGATGAGATTGGAATTATATAAAGTTGAAGAAAATAATCCTTAAAGCACTAAGTGGATCTAAACAGAGATTTGTTTAAAAGAATCACCTTATTAGCTGATAATATCATCTATTATCTAAAAGATATTAAAAAACTGGAAGCAGGTCAATGCTAGCACCTGGAATCTGACCTTAAATTTTTGAGTTGGTGAAGTGTGATTTTGACGAGATGGAAACATGTCACTATAAGGAGCTGTTTGGACTTCTTCTTTTTTTTTTAATTTTTAATTTATTTTATTTGACTTACAAACATTTAGACATCAAACAATACAACATTAAACATTTACACTTGATATATTTACAAAATTTATTTTTTAACAATTCTATTTACTATATCTTTTTCTTAATTTCCACCCAGTTGTAAATTTTTTCCCCACACTTTGTAATAGTCCTTATTTTGTTGGTTTTGAATCTCATATGTTAATTTGCTAAATTTGGCGCAGTCTAATATTTTTTTAATTACCATTTCTTTGTTTGGAATCTTATCTTGTTTCCAGACTTGTGCATATGCTAATCTTGCAGCAGTAAGTAAGTGATTTATTAACTAGTAATTTTCTTTGCTATGTTTGCCTCTAATTATGCCTAATAAATACATTTCCGGTTTTATTTCAATTTTATAGCCCAATATTTCTTCCATCCATGCCCTAATTTGAATCCAATTTTTTTTTGCTTCGTTACATTGCCACCATATGTGGTAGTATGTTCACACTTCTTTTTTACACTTCCAACATTTGTTACTAATATTTACATTCATTTTGGCTAGGCGCGCTGGCGCATAATACCATCGGAAGAACATTTTATAAAGATTTTCTTTATATGGTGTTGACAAAGTCATCTTATAGTTAACTGACCATAGTTTTTCCCAGTCTTCTAGCTGAATTGCATATCCAAAGTTACTCATCCAAGATATCATATTAGGTTTAACAATTTCTTCGATGTTTTCATAATTTAATAGATAAATATACATTTTTGTTATAAATTTTTTTGTCAGATCCTGTCAATATTTTGTCTATTTCATTTTGTTTATTACATATTCCGAA
The DNA here is from genome assembly GCF_031021105.1 of Erythrolamprus reginae. Lineage (NCBI taxonomy): Eukaryota > Metazoa > Chordata > Lepidosauria > Squamata > Dipsadidae > Erythrolamprus > Erythrolamprus reginae. The sequence continues at coordinate 38,457,672 of NC_091956.1, read as the reverse complement.
TTTTACCAAGTCCCTTTTATATCTACTTTGAATTTGGTAACATAGAAGCCAATCTATTACTATGCCTTCCTCTTTAAGTCTTTCTCTAGTTTTAAGACTTCCTTTGGTAATTAATAGGACTTCGTAGGTTATTTTTTGTTCTTGGCTAATTATATTTGGATGGATTTGAGCTTCTAGTGTGGATAGCCATCTGGGTATTTCATTATAGTGTTTTTTCCTGACTTTCCGCTAGTGTGTCAATAGTGTATTCCGAATTTGGTGTTGTTTAAACTGAGAGTGTTTTGAATGTTCTTTTTCCCACAAATATGCGTGCCATCCTTCATTTATATCGTGGCCTTCTATTGTTAAAATTCTAGGATTTTCAAGGTTGACCCATTCTTTAATCCATAGTAATTTAGTGGCTTGGTGGTATATTTCTAAGTTGGGTAAACCGAATCCTCCTCTTGTTCTTAAATGTTGTAGGGCTTTCATGTTTATTCTTGGTTTTTTATTGCACAAGATAAATTTAGAAATTATTATATTTATTTTAGCAAAGAACGATTTGTTTAATTGCATTGGTGCTGTTTGGAAGAGATAGAGCCAACTTGGAAGTATATTAGACTTTATTGTATTGATCCTTCCCATTAAGGATAAATTTAAGTTTGACCATTTTTCTAAATCTTCTTTTGTTTTAGTTAATAATTTCATATAATTTAGTTCTTTCAGTGAAGAATACCTTGTCGTAAACCAAATCCCTAGATATTTCATTTTTTTTTCTATTTGGAAACCTGTTTCTTTTATTAATAATTTATTTAAATCTTGATTACAATTCTTGGTTAATATTTTAGTTTTATTCCTATTTATTTTTAAGCCGGCCACTTTCCCATAGTTCTCTAATTCTTTTAATAGAGTATATCATTGAGCTAACTGGATTTTCTAAGAAGAAGACCAGATCATCAGCGAAAGCCTGTGTTTTATATATTTGCTGTTTAATTTGGGTGCCTTGTATTGATGATTCCCCTCTAATCCGGTTTAATAGTATTTCTATAGACATCATATATATTAAGGGAGATAGTAGACAGCCTTGTCTCACTCCTTGTTTAATATCGAATGTATTGGTTAAATCTCTGTTTATACAGTGATCTCCCGCTCGTTGCAAGGGTTCCGTTCCAGGACCCCCCGTAACGAGCGGGTTTTCGCGAAGTAGCGCTGCGGAAGTAAAAACACCATCTGCGCATGTGCAGATGGTGTTTTTACTTCCGCAGCGCTAGCGAGGAGCCGAAGATTGGGGGCGCGCGGGTGTTTTAAAACGTCGCCGCCGACATGGGGGGCTCGCTAGCACCCCCCCTAACACGGGTTGGGGGTTCGGGGGGTGCTAGCGAGCCCCCCATGTCGGCAGCGACGTTTTAAAACACCCGCGTGGCTTTCCAATGAGTCCCGAAGACAAACGCGGAAGTTTGACGTTTGTCTTCGGGACTCATTGGAAAGCGGCGCGGGTGTTTTAAAACGTCGCCGCCGACATGGGGGGCTCTCTAGCACCCCCCCCCCCCGAACCCCCAACCCGGGTTTGGGGGGGTGCTAGCGAGCCCCCCATGTCGGCGGCGACGTTTTAAAACACCCGCGCCGCTTTCCAATGAGTCCCGAAGACAAACGCGGAAGTTTGACGTTTGTCTTCGGGACTGATTGGAAAGCGGCGCGGGTGTTTTAAAACGTTGCCGCCGACATGGGGGGCTCGCTAGCACCCCCCCGAACCCCCAACCCGGGTTTGGGGGGGTACTAGCGAGCCCCCCATGTCGGCGGCAACGTTTTAAAACACCCGCGCCGATTCACAGCTGTCTCCTGAAGCCGAACGCGGAAGTTAGCGTTCGGCTTCAGGAGACAGCTGCGAAGCGGCGCACGTGTTTTAAAACGTCGCAGCCGGCCTGGGGGGGCTTTCCAGCAACCCCCAAGCCCGGGTTGGGGGCTCGGGGGTTGCTGGAAAGCCCCCCCAGGCCGGCTCCGATCGTTTTAAAACAGGCGCACCGTTCTCCGCTGACTCCTGGCGAACTTCCCCACTTTAGGAGTCAGCGGAGAACGGCGCGCCTGTTTTAAAACGATCGGAGCCGGCTGGCTCCGATCGTTTTAAAACAGGCACGCCGTTCTCCGCTGACTCCTGGCGAACTTCCCCGCTTTAGGAGTCAGCAGAGAATGGCGCACCTGTTTTAAAACGATCGGAGCCGTCCGGCTCCGATCGTTTTAAAACAGTCGCGCCGTTCTCCGCTGACTCCTGGCGAACTTCCCGGGCGAAGAGCGAAGGGCGGGCGAGCGGGTGCTGGGGGGGGCTTCGCCCTCCCGCCAGCAAGAGGGGGAAGACCCAGAGAAGCCGCCCAGCAGCTGATCTGCCCGGCACCATCTACGCATGCGTGCCCATAGAAAAAAAGGGCAGGCATGCGCAGATGATGTTTTGACTTCCGGGTTCAAAAATCGCAAATTACCCTGTTCGCAATGGTCGGGGACGCAATAACCGGGGGATCACTGTAATTATCCTTGCCTTTTGTTTGGAGTATATTTTATTTATTGTATTTTCAAAGTTCTCTCCTAAATCCATAGTATTTATTAATTTTTTAAAGAAGTTCCAATTGAGGTTATTGAAGGCTTTCTCAGCATCTAGAAATAGCATTGCAAAATCCTTATCATTATGGCTTTCATAATATTCTAGCATATTTAATGTAATTCTTATATTATTTCTAATTTGTCTGTTAGGTAGGAAACCATTCTGATCAGAGTGTATTATTTTGTTTAATATTTTTTTTAATCTGCTATAATTGACATATAAATTTTGTAGTCTACATTTAACAGAGATATTGGTCTATAATTCTTTATGTACTTTGGATCTGTGTCTTCTTTATGTATCAGTGTTATGTTAGCTTCTTGCCATGATACCGGGCATTCTCCATTCGTTAACATTTTATTATAAATTTCTAATAATAATTCTCCCGTTATATGGAATGTTGCCTTGTAGAATTCAATTGGGAAGCCATCTGGGCCTGGTGTTTTATTATTATTCTGTTTCATAATTGTTCTTTCCAATTCTTCTTTTGTTATTTCTTTGTTTAATATTTCTTTACCTTTACTTATTAAGTTGATTTTATATGTCTCTAAATATTTTAATATATCTCCTTCCTTAATATTTTCTTCACTGTACAATTCTTTATAGTATTCTAATGCAATTTCTTTCTTTCTTTTTAACTGGTAATGTGTTGTTTCTTTTTTATCTGTTAATTGTTGGATTAATTTCTTCTCTCTTTCTTTCCTCAATTTATACGATAGCCATCTACCAGGTTTGTTTGCGTGCTCAAATTGATTTTGTTTTACTTCTCTTAGTTTCTTTGCTACTTCTTCTATCTCTATTAATTCTAGTTTGTGTTTTATCAGCATAATTTGTTGCCTTATATTTAGGTTTCCTGGGTCTTTTTGGGATTCTTTTTCTAATTTTCCTAATTTAAATATCCACTCTTTTTGATTTTGTCTTTTTTCCTTGTTTTTTCTTGATTTATAGGCTATTGTTAAGCCTCTTTGATAGGCTTTTGCTGTATCCCATAAATTCTGGAGGGAGGTATCTGAATTGTTATTTTCTTTTTAAAATAATTTCATTTCTCTTTCAATCCAAGCTATATATTCTTGTTCTTTTAATAGTTGTAGATCTAATCTCCAACTCCTATTTTTCTTCTCCTCCTCATTCCATATAATTTTTATTGGGTTATGATCAGCCCAATCATTTTTATCAATTTGAATTTGTTTTATTAAGTTTCCTATCTTATTATTAACCCACGCCATATCAATCCTGGACCAGCTTTGGTGTGCATTGGAGTAGAATGTATATTCTTTTTTATTTTGGTTCCTTGTTCTCCAACAATCCCTCAAGTTTAATTCTTCACACATCTGATCAAACGTTTTTGGCAGTACTTTTCTTTTTTTATATCGGTTTTTATTAGCACTTTTATAATCATTAATGGGATCAATAATACCGTTAAAGTCACCTATCATGCAAATGACCTACTTCTAATTCAATCCGTTTCTGATGCAAGTTATAGAAGAATTTTTTAAAATTTTTATTTGGTGCGTAAATTACTACTAATGATACAAAAACATTAACAATTTTTATTATCATGATTAAAGTTCTTCCCTTTTTATCTGCATATATTTTCCTTGGATCTAATTCTTTTTTAACATAAACTGCAATCCCTCTTTTTTTGTTATGTGATAAGGACGTAAATACTTTCCCAATTTTCTCATTTGCTAATTGCTTTTCATTTTTTTGTGGAATGTGTACTTCCTGTAGACAAACAATATCTAAATTTTGTTTTTGTAATTTATTGAATATACTATTTCTTTTCATAAATGAGTTTAAGCCATTTACATTAATTGAGATTAATTTAATTTCTGTTCCCATCCCCCTTTAATTCCTTATTTGTCTTCTGTTTGTCCTGTTTTCTTTCTGTGGTCTTGTTAATATTCTTTCTTCCTCCTGTTCTATATCTTTAGAGGTTCCTTCTTTCCCGCTATCTGAATCTATCTGGGGTTCTTCTATCTCTTTTTGACTTCCTGTTTCCACCTTCTCTTCCGCTATTAATTCATCGTAAAATTCCTGTGCCATAAGTTCATTATTTACTTTTATTTTTTTCCCTTTCCATGTGATAAGCATCCCCTCCGGAATTAACCATCTGAAGGTAATTTTCCTTTGATTTAACAGATCTGCCAACGGTCGGTATCCTCTTCAATTGTCCCTTAATTTTGGGGGGATTTGCTTAAGAACTCTGATTTCCTTCCCATTATGAATTATTGCTTCGTCTTTTGTGATTTTTAATATTTCATTTCTAATCTCCTTTTTTACACATCTCCCGTGTACTTCCCTAGGAAGCTTATGTTTTCGGGCGTAGTTAGTATTCACCCTGTAAATCTCATCTATTCCATTAGCTGTTTCTTGTTTATCTTTTTGTAATATATTAGCTATCATTTCTGTCATTGTCTCCACTAAATTCTCATCTTTCTCCTCTTCTACATTTTGGAATCTGGCATAAAATTCTGCTCTATCGATCTCAAAATTAATTATCGATTCCTCTAACTCTCTATTTAATTGTATCAATTTGTCATCCATTGTTACTACTTTTTTATCATTTTGATCTACTTTCTTTTCAATTTGTTCTATTCTTCTTTCATTTTTTTCCAAGATTTGATGAATTATTTCAATTTTATTATCCATTTTTTGCATATCTTCCCTCATTGCCTCATGGTTCCTATCTAATTTTTCCTGCAGTTTGAGCATTGTTTCTTGAATTGCCATAAATGCCTCCTGCGTTGTTTGTGGGGTATTGCTAATATTACCGGTACTGCTGGCCTTTTCTGTTGCTAACATGCTAACTATTGATTTTTGGGTTGAGGGAGAGCTGGATGTTTTTTTTGTATATTTCTGGAAAGTTGCCATTTTAATCTTTTTAATTGATTATTAACTTGAATGTCTAGTATTTTCTTGGAATCAGATAAATCTAATATATAGTTAGATTTAAGGTATATAATGCGCAGTTAGACTTTTAATATTGAGCTACTTGTTGATGAGCTGTTATTGTTCTTTTCTTATATTCCCCCCTTCCCCCCCTCTTCCTTTACTCCAATAGATCAGTGTAATTCATACAATGTAATTCAATATATTCAATAGTAATAGTAATATTAATATTATTAAGTTAATATATAGATTCTAAGTATAGATATTGTAGATATGCTATAGCTGAGATAGAAATAGAAATAAAAATTAATTACTTATTTCATTGTATCGTTAATACCATTCACTTCATAGGAATTCAATTCATCCAGAAAATAATAATAATCAGCCTTTCTATTTGTTGTGGGATTTTACCTAATTCTTCGTCCTTAAATTTTTAAGTTCACATTCAAGTTCAGTATATCAGAGTTCAATCAGGGTTCAATCAGGGTTCAATCAAGGTTCAATCAAAGTTCAATCAGAGTTCGGTCAAATTTCTTTTTCTTCCGCTATAAATAGCAATTCATCAGTTAATCCGTTAATCAGGGAGGAAGTTAATTAGTTAATCATTTGGTCAGTTTTTTCAATTTAGGGAAGGTAAAAAAGAAAGGAGAGAGATATAAATAGGTGCTTAATTAAGCTAACTTCCTCCTTCCCCGGTTCCTCTTCTCTGCACCTTCTTTTGGCTCACCTCCGCTTATCTCGTCGGCTTCTGCAGGCTCCTTCGTCACTTCCAAGCACACTCCACCACTGCTGTTTATTTATTCCCTTGGTCGTGGACCTCAGCTCTTTACCGTATATTTTTTAAACTTCTTTAAACTCCGGAGCACTTCCTCCCTTTTCCGATCTCCCAGCAACCTCCGTATCTCTGTGTCTCCGTCACTACTGCTGTTTCCGCAAATTCCGTAGTTCCCGCAGTCTCCGTCGTTTTGGCTTTTTTTTTTTTTCAAAAGTTAATATTCTCCACCGTTTCTTTTAGTCACAAAACTTACAAACAGTTGTTAAGTTACTTAAGTTGTTTTTCAGGTTTCTCCTCCACGGGGTGCTTGTTAGTCCACTCCTATTGTTTTAGGTTTAAACTCCAAACGTCTTCCGGGTTTCTCAGTAGAATTTTTTTTGTCTTTTCTCCCCCACCGCTGAGTAGCCGCTAACCAACTTTGGTGGGTCCCACGCTACTGCTCTCTCTTGACTTAATCTTCCATTAATTTGACTATATATATTTTAGTTATCATACTTGGGTTCTTCTTCTTTGTAAATAGGATTGTAGTTACACTCTCTTGCTTCCTCTGTTACGCTGGGCTGTCACAGCACTAACGTCACCATGTTGGTTAGTGACTCTCTTGCTTCGAGGTTTGCGAGGTTCTCACTCCTGCACACGGGGTGCTTGCTTCACACCTCCATGCTCAGAGGAACCCTCACTACTTCAGCCATCTCTCCAAAGTGGTTGCGTTGAAATTCAGCTGAATTTCAACCCCCCAAACTGCAAAATCAGGCTTGGGAGAGTGGAGCTCTGCTCTCACACGCCTGCTCGCTGTAGACCCGCCCCGGAAGTTCCTGTTTGGACTTCTTAAAAGACCTTGGTGAAGATTTTAAAAGGTGTTTTATGGTGATTGGAGGTGAAAAAGAAATAGAAAAACTGTTGGATTCTAACGAAAATTTACAAATAATAATGGCAAGAAATGGAAATGAAGAGGATGAAGAATAAGAAGAAATTAAAGAGAAGAGACTTTAAAAGAAAGAACAAATGGATGATTATACAGGAAATTGTAGCAACAAAAAGGAAAAAGACATTAAAATGAAGGACAGGTTGATGATTATATTGAGATTTATAATGATTACACTGGGATTTACAGTGATAAAAAAAGAAGCAAAAGGGGGAAGTATGTAGAAAAGATTAAGATGAATCGAAGGTAGATCTACACAAAAGAAGGAGTTTGGGGGGAAAGAAATTGTTGTACAAAATAAAAAGAAAGATAAAGAAGAGCTTTTAAAATGGGGGTGGTGAACATAAATTAAAAGAAGGGAATAGTTGAAAAATTACAAGAAAATTGATGATTGGGGCTGGAATGTCATATATATATATTTTGAAAATGCAAACAAACCTAGCAAATGGCTAGCAAATAAACTTAAAAAGCAAAAAGAAAAGAAACTAATAAATTGTCTTAAAACAGAAGAAGGGGAACTGTGCCATGACCTAGGGGGAAAAAAACAAATTGCTAGAGACTTCTATAGTAAATTATATGAGAATCAAGGAAAGGAAAATGAGGAAATACAGGCCGAAAAAAATACAAGATATATTAAATCAGGCCAATCTCCCTAAGATTCCTAATGAAACTAAAGAACTATTAAACAAGGAAATTTCAATTATAGAATTAAAAGAGACAATTAAAAAACAAAATATAAATAAAGCCCCAGGACCAGACGGCCTTCCAATTGAACTATATAAAGTCTTACCAGATAAAGCAACGGAGATACTCCTAGAAGTCTATAATGAAGCTTTAGAGAAAGGCAAAACACCACTGTCTTGGACTGATGCTAATTTGGCCCTAATAGCTAAAAAAGATACTGACCTTACGGAAATTGCAAATTATAGGCCTATTTCTCTACTAAATGTGGACTACAAAATTTTTAGCTCCATACTAGCAAATAGGATTAAAAGATATTTAAATTATTTTATACATCCAGATCAAAATGGTTTCCTTCCAGGTAAGCAACTAAGAAATAACATTAGGATGATAATAGATATTCTTGAATATTATGAAGTCCATAGTGAAAAACAAGTGGCTCTAATCTTTTTAGATGCCCAGAAGGCCTTCGACAATGTCTCTTGACATTTTATGCTTAAACAATTGGAATATATGGATTTTGGTAAAAATGTTATAAACGAAATTAAAGGTATATATACTCAACAATCCGCATATATTATTATAAATGGAGATGTAACAACAAGAGTTAATATTAGGAAAGGCACAAGACAAGGCTGTTCTCTCTCCCCCTTTCTTTTTATCTTAATACTAGAAGTTCTTACTAGAATTATCAGGAAAAATGAGGAGATAAAAGGATTGAATTGCAAAAATTGCTAGCCGTTCCAGGGGAACGAGGGATCATTGCTTAATAACAATCCCTTGTTCTGGCTCCATGAGCTCAACCCTGGGCACTGGTGATGAGTGTAATTCTGGCCCTGGGCTCAGGTTGCTGCTACTCAATGCCAGGTCGGTGGTAAATAAAGCTCTCCTCATCCGGGATTTGATCCTGGATGAGGAAGCCGACCTGGCATGTGTAACTGAAACCTCATTGGGCCCAGAGGGAGGAGTTCCTCTCTCTGAAATCTGCCCAGCTGGGTTTCAGATATGGCATCAACCTCGACTCCAGGGAAGGGGGGGAGGAATGGCTATTTTAGCCAGGGAGAGCCTGTGCCTATGTAGACTCGTTGCTCCAGAGATTGTGGGTTGCGAATGAAGTTGGACTTAGGAGTTCAGGTGGGCTTGTTTCTCATGTACCTGCCTCCCAGCTGCATGGCACAAGCCCTGCCTGTGCTACTCGAGGAGGTAGCCGGGCTGGTGGTGGGGATCCCCAGACTTATTGTCTTGGGGGACCTCAACCTGCCGTCGCTCAGCGAATCCTCTGGACTGGCAAAGCAGTTCATGGCCACCATGGCAGCCATGGACCTGACCCAAGTGGTACAGGATCCGACTCACGAGGGGGGGCACGCACCCGACATGGTATTCCTCTCTGAACAACTGAGTAATGGTCTGAGACTAAGGGGCTTAGAAGTGTTGCCTTTGTCATGGTCAGACCATTTTCTGCTGTGGCTTGACTTCCTGGCTCCAATCCTTCCCCACAGGGAGGCGGAACCGATTAAATTGTTCTGCCCCAGGCGCCTGATGGATCCAGAAGGTTTTCAGAAGGCAGAGTCTCTGGCTGAGGCCTGGAACAAGGCGGCAGCGGAGGGCCTTGACTGAATTGCGCCGCTGCGACCTCTCCACGGCACTAGACCCCGTAGAGCTCCAAGGTTCAATGAGGAGCTCCGGGAGTTGAAACGCCAGAAGAGGTGTCTAGAGAAGCGATGGAGGAAGAGTAAGTCCGAATCCGATTGAACACTTGTAAGAGCTCATATTAAGACTTACAAAGTGGTGCTCAAGGCGGCAAGATGCGCGTATCATGCCACCTTGGTTGCATCAGCGGAATCCCGCCCGGCCGCTCTGTTTAGGGTAACCCGCTCCCTTCTTAAGCAGGGGGGAGTTGGGGAGCCCTTACAGAGTAGTGCCGAGGACTTTAACATGTTTTTCGCTGATAAAATTGCTCGGATCCGAGCAAACCTCGACTCCAATTGTAAAACAGAGTCGACTGACAACCAGTCAGTTGAGGTGACTGGGGCTAAACGTCTTTGTCCATCTGTCTGGGGGGAGTTTGACTTGGTGACACCTGATGAAGTGGACAAGGCCATTGGAGCTGTAAGCTCCACCACCTGTTTACTGGATCCGTGTCCCTCTTGGTTGGTTTCAGCCGGTCGAGAGGTGGCACGGAGCCGGTCGAGAGGTGACACGGAGATTGTCAACGCCTCCTTGGGGAGGGGGTCCTTTCCAGCTCCTTATAAGGAGGCACTTGTGCACCCCCTCCTCAAGAAGCCTTCCCTGGACCCAGCTGTGCTCAATAAATACTGTCCAGTCTCCAACCTTCCCTTTATGGGGAAGGTTGTTGAGAAGGTGGTGGCGCTTCAACTCCAGCAGTCCTTGGAAGAAGCCGATTATCTAGGTCCTCAATAGTCTGGATTCAGGTCCGGTTACAGCATGGAAACTGCTTTGGTTGCGTTGATGGATGATCTCTGGTGGGCCCGGGACAGGAGCTTGTCCTCTGTCCTGGTACTTTTCGACCTCTCAGAGGCTTTCGATACCATCGACCATGGTATCCTTCTGCGCCGGCTGGAGGGGTTGGGAGTGGGAGGCACTGTTCTTCAGTGGTTCTCCTCCTACCTCTCCGACTGGACGCAGTTGGTGTTAGTGGGGGGTCAGAGGTCGACCTCTAGGTCTCTCCCTTGTGGGATACCTCAGGGGTTGGTCCTCTCCCCCCTGCTATTTAATATCTACATGAAACCGCTGGGTAAGATCATCCAAGGGCATTGGGTGAGGTATCATCAATATGCCGATGATACCCAGTTATACATCTCCACCCCATGTCCAGTCAACGAAGCAGTGGAAGTGATGTGCCGGTGCCTGGAGGCTGTTGGGGCCTGGATGGGTGTCAACAAACTCAAACTCAACCCAGACAAGACGGAGTGGCTGTGGGTCCTGCCTCCCAAGGACAATTCCATCTGTCCGTCCATTACCCTGGGGGCAGAATCACTGACCCCCTAGAGAGGGTTCGCAACTTGGGCGTCCTCCTCTCTTGCTCTCTCTTTTTCTCACTTTCTCTCTCCTTTCTTTCTATCTTGCTCTCTGTTGATCTCTCTCTCACACACTCTCTTTCTTTCTCTCTATTGTTCTCTCTTTCTCTCTTCCTTACCTCTCTGCGGAGGCTGGGGGGCAGGGAGGCATGGCACCGTCACATCCGCCACGGGCAGGGGCGGGGGCAGCCACGTCTCCCTTCTCCCACCTCCTATGTCTACCTCGGCGGCCGGCGCTGCAGGTTTCTCGGGCGGGAGCTGCCACTTTCTAATAATCTCTGCACTTTCTATGGCCACCTGGCTGGGCTGCCCAGAGGGAGTGGCAGCTCCCACCCAAGGAACCTGCAGCGATGGCTGCCGGCGGGAGAAGGAAAGGGAGCCATGGCCACCCCCACCCGCCATGGATGGGCAGGTGCCGAACCTCTCGGTTGTGGACTCTCCGCCCCATCCCCCTGCCAGCCCACAAGGGGATGGGGAGTGTGCATGCATGCACAACATTCAGAATAAGAAAAACCTTCGCCATTCAAAAAAAGAAAAACTTTAGCTGGCCTCGCATTTTGTCGCTCCCCGCCCCCAACTCCAACGCCCGGCTCCATGTAAAATCTCGTGTGCTGTCGCGGGCCGGATAAATTGCCTCAGCGGGTTGTATCCGGGCCCCGGGCCGTAGTTTGGGGACCGCTGTTTCAGATCGTGCAGAATGCAGCTGCGAGAGCAATCATGGGCTTTCCCAAATATGCCCATGTTACTCCAACACTCCGCAGTCTGCATTGGTTGCCGATCAGTTTCCGGTCACAATTCAAAGTGTTGGTTATGACCTATAAAGCCCTTCATGGCACCGGACCAGATTACCTCAGGGACCGCCTTCTGCTGCACGAATCCCAGCGACCAGTTAGGTCCCACAGAGTGTGTCTTCTCCGGGTCCCGTCAACCAAACAATGTCGCTTGGCGGGACCCAGAGGAAGAGCCTTCTCTGTGGCGGCCCCGACCCTCTAGAACCAACTCCCCCCAGAGATTAGAATTGCCCCCTGAGATTAGAATTGCCCCCTGAGAAACTGAGATACACTTTCCCCCTAGGCCTTTACAATTTTATGCATGGTATGTTTGTATGTATGATTGGTTTTTATATAATGGGTTTTTAACTGTTTTTAGTATTGGATTTTATTATATACTGTTTTACTGCTGTTGTTAGCCGCCCTGAGTCTGCGGAGAGGGGCGGCATACAAATCCAATAAATAAATAAATAAAATAAATTTTTTTAAAAAGTCATACAAATTACAAGCATTTGCAGATGATCTAGTATTTATTGTAGAAGATCCACTTGATTCTGGACCAAAATTGCTTAAAATTTTAGATGAATATGGCAATATGGCAGGATTAAAAATTAATAAACTTAAAACTCAAATAATAGTTAAAAATATTAACTATCTATCTGCAAAATTAATAAAAATATTAACTATCTATCTGCAAAATTAGATATTCAAATAACAAAAAAAGTTAAATACCTAAGTATCAACTTGACTGCAAAGGCTTCAAGCTTAAAAGAAGATAACTATGATAAATTAAATGTAAAAATAAAAAAAGATATAGAGAAAAGGGAGAAACTTCAGCTGTCATTTCTAGGAAGAATTGCACCGATCAAAATGACTGTTTTACCAAAAATTTTGTTCCTCTTTCAAACAATCCCAATTAATTTAAATCAAGACTTCTTTACAAAACTAAATAAAATAACAAGTAATTTTATTTGGCAAAACAAATGTCCAAAAATTAGACTCAAATACATGCAGGACAGGAAGGAGGAGGGAGACCTTGCCTTGCCGATCTGGAAAGAATATTATAATGCCCAGCCGGTGACTCACCCCCGGCCAGGATTTGTGGCACTACCAGGGAAATGCAGCCCTTGGTGTAGCCGCCGTCTTGGAAAGGCCAGGATCTTGCAAGATTTCGTGAGATCCCGGCCATGCCTGTCATCGGCGCTGGCCAATGACGTTGCTGGGGCGGGACCTGCTAGCCCTTTATAAGGGGCTGCGCAGGCTCGGGGCTTCCTTTTTGCCCTAGACAATGAACAGGCAAAACCCAGAGCTGGTGTTCGCAGAAGACCAGTGGCCATTTTGGAGAGGCCTCATGGAGCGGCCATTTTGTTTGGGGCAAGGAGCACTTGGCCTACAGGCGCCTCGTAAATGGCGTCGCTCTGCGGTCCTGGCGTCTGCCGGTTCTGGGGAGGACCTTTCTCTTGTCCTTGTCCTCAATGAGGACCTTGTCCAATATATCCCCAAACAGCATAGATCCTTGGAACGGGGCAGACGCCAATCGCCATTTGGATGTCAGATCCGCAGGCCAGTGTCGGAGCCACAGGAGTCGGCGCGCTGCAATAGTGGTAGCCATACTTCTGCTGGAGAATTTGGCCGCATGTAATGTGACATCTGCGGAAAATTCCGCCACAGCTCGCAGCTTGGCCAGGTCCTGACGTAGCCTGCCATCCTCCGGCCCTAGACGGGACTGCATCTCTTGCAACCACCGGAGAGAAGTTCTATTTATGAAGAATGCAGCAGCTGCCGCTCTGAATCCCCAGCTTGACATCTGGTGTGCCTTTTTCAGAAGTATTTCTGCCTTCCGGTCCTCCGGCTTCAGGCTTTCCCCTGTTTCTGAAGGCACCAGGGCGCTGGAGACCAATGTCACGACCGGTTGGTCTATGGGTGGAAACTCGAGAGTTTTCTCCACCTCCTCATCGAACGTGTAGAATCTACGTTCCAGGTTAGACGGGCCTTGAGCAGCCGCTAGGTATTGCCAGGGGCGTTTGGTTCCCTGCAGAAATATGTTAGATGCTGGAAAATGTTCCGATTCGGGATGAGGTTCCTGAAGTAAGGCGTCTGGAGCCTGGTTTGCTTCTTCTGCTGTCTTAGTTGCTCCAGGCAGATTCATCACCTGTTTAGCCTTAAACAACAGAGTCCTGAACAGTGTTGGCTTAAACAGGCCCACTGGTTGAGGCATTTCAGGGGTGGTTTCGTCCTCCGAGAGGTCATACTCCCTATCGCTGTCCTCTCCAGTGATTGGTTCCTCTGATAGGGACCCCAAACCCGATGGGGGCGGTGCTGACCAAACTTGTGTTGCTGCTTGTGATGGTTGCTGGCCATATTGATGGGCCCCAGCTGACATGCCTTGCGAATAAACATTTGCAATTAAATTTTGCAGGTCAGGTGGCATATCCTGCCAAGTGCTTGCCTGCGCTCTCAGTCCTGCCGTTGTGGGCATGAACGTGGCTGAGGGGCCCTGAGAACCCCTTCTAGGGTAGCTAGCTGACCCAGGTCTGTTCCATGAGGGACCTGGTGAAGGCATGATGTGAGGCACTGCAGGGGATTGCCTGTCAGGTGACCAGTCCCCTTCATGTATAGTTCCAGGTAGCCCAAAGTGTAGTGGGGTGACTGGGTCAGGTGTTGAGGGCAGCTTCTGGGTCAGTGGCTTGGCTGATGGGGAGGCTTGTAAGGCCGCCTCTAGCTTTTTCTCTAGGGCCTTAATGCGCTTTTCAGCCTCTTTCAGAGATGAGGCTGAGGCTGGGGATTGTGAAGCCTTTGACTTCTCTTTGGCCTTCCCCTTAGGTTTGTCCTTGGCCAAGGCAGGGGAGGTTGCCCTCTCATTGCTCGCTTGCTCCTCCATAGTACTCACACTTGTTTGAGAATTTGAGGAGTCTTGAAATTCCAGCCCTGAGAGCCTCGTTACTCAGCGAAAAATGGCTACCGTTTTGTAGCCCAATTGCACCTGCGCACTGAGGCTTGGTGACCTCTTCGCGCCTATCAGCTGCAGGAAGGGCTTCCATTTCGCGCCTTCGGGGTTGTGCACGCAGCAACCCAACATGGCGGCCCCCATGCCGTTCGCGGCTTTTTTTTCCCCTGGGGGGGGCGCTGCAGCCTCCTGCCGCTCCGTGGCCAGCGGTCCTCCTGCCGCGTCCCAGGCGGCATATCCGCGGCTTCCCCTTTATTGCCAGAGCCATCGGCTTTCCCGGCGGTAGCGGCTCGCCCAGCGGCTTCCATGCTGGCAGCGGCGGCTGCGGCTTGTTCGGCGGCCGCCAAACAGCTGAGAGGCGCGGCTCCGCTCTCCTGTCTTCTGGAGCCCGATCGATCGCGCCTCTGAGCTTCCCAGTGGGGGGGCGGACCCCCCCACCTTCAGCTCACAGCCCGGTCTGGCCACGGAGGTCAGGGACCGCTGGCTGGATGCTCCTCTACGGGGTGTTCCCTCAGAGGGAATACAAAATCCCTGAGGAGGTTCGTTGGGGGTGTTGCCCGCGGAGGGCAGAGACCCCGTTCCTCTGTTCCTCTTCGATCTTCCGTCTGAAAAACAAAGAACAGAATTAAACAGGTCAAAACAGAAAAACATTTATTTCCACATTTTAATTCTTTACTTTAACTCTAAACCTTAGAGGAAAACTCAGTATGTCTCTACTCTTGGACTGAGTTTTTAAAACTGGGGCTCATGGGAGCAGTAAGGGGGCGGTAGCTATTATTATGCTAATTATAACTCAGTCTCTACCAATAGGATTGGTACATTACCCATGTTGGACTCTCCTTCCAGATGCAGTGGAGAAGGGCCTTCATATCCAGCAACCTTAAGTCGGTTGTGAGACATGAAGATATCGTTAGGGCTAAAATCCAGAAGGAGGTGGCCGAGGGCAGGGTATTGGGCCCCTTTGCACGCCCGCCTTCACCCGCTCTCTGGGTGTCTCCTCTGGGGGTGGTTCCTAAGAAGGCCAGTGGTGAATTTCGGTTGATTCACCACTTGTCCTTCCCAAAAGCTATTCTATGTGGCCTCTGGAATGGAGGGCCTCTCCGGTTGTCAAGGATCTGACATTTTTGGAGCTCTTCCCCCTGGTGGTAGCGTTAGAGCTTTGGGGGGAGCAATTTAGGGACAAAACCATGCACTTTTGTTGTGACAACCTGGCGGTTGTCCATGTTGTGAATGCCCTGTCTTCTAAGAATGACAGGGTCATGCGGCTTGTCCGCCATTTTGCGCACAGGTCCTTGTCTCTAAATGCATTGTTTTTGGCCCGTCACGTCCCCGGGCTTGACAATGAGATCGCTGATGCCTTGTCCCGTGGTCAGTTGTCCAGGTTCCGGACGCTGGCTCCATGGGCTCGCGCATCACCAGAAGCCTGCTCGCGCATCACCAGAAGCCTTCCCTTGCCATCTGTTTAGCCTGGACGGGATCACGAGCAGTGGAAGATCGAGGCAGGTAGGGCCATGGCCCTCTCAGTAGCGCCTGGCACCTTGAGATCACATCAAAACTCAGGTAAGGAGTTTTGGGAAGTTTGCCACTCTAGAGGCTATTCACACACTTGGCCCATCCTGGTTGATCACCAGATAGAGTTCTGCGTCATGCTTAAGCAGCGTGGCCTATCGGTAAAAACTATTAGGGCTAGACTAGCAGGCCTGGTCTTTCTTTCCATGGCCAGCGGATTTTCTGACTCCTCTGGTGACTTCCGCATTCGGAAAATGCTGGAGAGGTAGGTTAGGGAGTGACCTGCGCCCCCAGTGGACAGTAGACAGGCACTAACTGTACAGCAGTTGTCCCTCATTAATGGTGTATGGAACAGCCTGTGCGCCTCTCTGTACGAAGCCCGCCTTTTTCAGACGGTGGCCAGTGTGATGTTTTTTGGGGCCCTTTGGGTTAGCGAGGCTTTGGCCTCCTCTCGCGGAGACAGGTCGCTTCGAGCTTTCCAGTTCTCTGACCTTCAATTTGAGGGTACCGGCATATCCCTATTAGTGAGACAATCTAAAACTGACTAGTTAGGGAGGGGGCTAGGGTAGTGTTGATGACCGCCGCCGATCAGTCTGTCTGTCCGGTGGCAGCCCTTTCCTCTTTTTGTAATCTGAGAGGACCGGGACAAGGGTACTTTTTTAGTCATCAGGACGGTTCTCCACTTACCCGCTATCACTTTTGGGCAATTATGACCAGGGCGCTAGTTGCAATTGGCCTTGACCCTGCCTGGTACGGAACGCACTTGTTCCGTATTGGGGCTGCCACTAGTGCAGCAGTTTTTGGATTCCCGGGTCACAGGATCCGGGAGATTGGTCGCTGGAGGTCAGCGGTCTATTTAACTTAAGTGTGGCCTGCTGATGTGGTAGAGCAGGATTTCACGCTTCTTAACCTTTCTCTGCCCTCTTCTAGATAGCCCCCGTGGGGTGAGACCGACGGCATTGCTGTGTGGCCACAGTATGGTCTTTGGGGCTGGCCGCTCTGCAGCAAGATCTGCAGTGGGGACCCAGCTGTCTTTGGGCCATTGGGTCAACATCACTTGGCTTGGACGAAGAGGCTTGCGGTGGGAGGGGCTCCTCCCTCTGCTCCTGGGAGGGCGCCACAATGTGGTTGCACCCAGGTGGCTGGTCTTGCACCTTGGGGGCAATGACCTATGTGTACTGGGTGGCCTGGCATTGATTTGTCAGGCCCGCGAAGACCTGCGAGCTCTTCGCCTGGCTTGGCCAGCCATGCAAGTGGTCTGGTCCGAAATCCTACCACAGATTGTTTGGAGGGACGCTGTTTTCCCTAGGGCCATTCACAAGGTCAGGAGGAAGGTAAATAGGGCCATTGGCAAGTTGGTTAGAGAGTTGGGTGGGGTAGTGGTTTCCCATCCCAATATCACTATTGATCAGCCATGGCTTTACCACGCTGACAGTGTTCACCTGTCAGAACAGGGGAACACCATCTTTTTACAGGACCTGCAGAGGTCCCTGCGTGAGCTGGCGCAGGTAGAGGGGGAAGTCAGGGGGCCAAAATAGAGATCTGACCCCTCCCTCCGTGGCAGGTTAGGGGCGGAAATTGGGAGGGGTTTAGCAACTGCGTGTTCTCCATTGGGCATCTTTGGGGATGATTGGCAGACTCTCTCCAAGGGCTTATGGTGGCTTTTTAATTGGCCTGAGCAATTGGGGAGAACTTGCCTCTGGGTCTCACCCATTTCAATTCCCTTCCAGGGATTGGACAGCGAGACCTCCCACATGCATGGCATGGCTGGGGTCCAGGTGAGGGCATGGCCCCTTCACCAGGATCAGCATGGAGCTACACCCTAAGTTGCCCCAGAAGATTTTATTACGTCATTTCCGCCCCGGAAGTATTTCATTTGATCTCTGCGGGTCCATATTAGGTTGAATTAAATTAATTAATTTAATTAATAAAAATGACCCAGCTTAAATGCAGCTCTGTGTCTGCATTGTTATTCCGCTTCTGCTGCAATGCCCAGCCGGCGACTCACCCCCGGCTAGGGCCAGGGAAACGCAGCCCTCGGCGTAGCCGCCATTTTGGAAAGACCGGGATCTCACGAGATTTCGCGAGATCCCGGTCATGCCCGTCATCGGCGCAGGCCGATGATGTTGGTGGGGCAGGGCCTGATAGCCCTTTATAAGGGGCTGCGCAGGCTCGAGGCTTCCTTTTCTCCCTGGACAACAAGCAGGCGAACACCCGCCCGCCCTCCCTATCTGTCAGTGTGCTACAGGGGTCGCCCTTATGGGGCCGAATAGGAATTTTTGGCGGTCTCGGTATTTTTCTGTGACCATTTTTTCACCTATTCCACACTGTGGTGTGGGACGGATGGTTAGTGTTGTGGTTCAGCCTGAGGCTGCTCAGGGACCGGCTGTGTCTCTGCTGGCTCCATGCCCGGAGGAGGATGACAGCGAAGAGGAGGGGGCTGAACAGTCAGACGGGGGAGAGGAAAGTCAGGAATGGGATGAAGGAGAACAGCATGAGAGCCCCAGGGGGGGGGGGCTCTCCCCAGCCAGTAGCTTGGAGTCATTAGGTGATGACGCACAAGCCATCATTGACATGCCACAGAGACGTTCAGATCAGAGAATGGAGCAATTAAAGAAGTATTATCAGCACTGAATTAGGAACAGCTGGGCTTGGGTGTGGTCCTCCTTAGCAGGGTTTAAAAGGCAGGCAATCCCTTGAAGCCATGTGGAGTGTTATCAATTGGAGTTACGGTGTCCTGCTTTGTTCTCGGCGTCTCTGTTCCTGGCTTGTGGCCCAGCAGTTTGGAAGACCCGTGGGAGGTGTAGGTCTGCTATCTACAGCCTCGTATTGGCAGCAAGAATCCTGTATTGCTGCATGGACATTTGCCTTCGTGGATATATCTGAAGATACAGCATTTTCCTGGTTGTAAGGACATTTTCTGTTACCTGTGTTTTTTCTTGAATTTTATAAACTGCCTTTGCCTTTTATCGGTGTGTCTGGCTTCTCTTTTTGGGTTGGTATTGGCTTCCGGAGTGACCCAAACAGAACAGTTAGGGGGTGTTTTCGCTCCCCAATTAGTTCTAATTGGCTTACCTCTGGTCATTGGGTTGGCAGGTTAGGGGCGGAAATTGGGAGGGGTTTAGCAACTGTGTGTTCTCCATTGGGCATCTTTGGGGATGATTGGCAGACTCTCTCTAAGGGCTCAGGGTGACTTTTAAATCGGCCTGAGCAATTGGTGAGAACTTGCCTCTGGGTCTCGCCCATTTCAATTCCCTTCCAGGGATTGGACGGCGAGACCTCCCACATGCATGGCATGGCTGGGATCCAGGTGAGGGCGTGGCTCCTTCACCGGGATCAGCATGGAGCTATGCCCTAAGTTGCCCCGGAAGTTTTTATTATGTCATTTCCACCCCGGAAGTATTTCAGTTGACCTCTGCGAGTCCATGTTAGGTTGAATTAAATTAATTAATTTATTTTTTTAAAAAAAATAAATTTTATTGGATTATATACATATTTAAAAACACTCATAAACAGACCATTGTATTCTTTGTTTGTGAGTACAATTATAGATTGTCTGTTGTAGGACAATACAACATATAATCCCTCTACCCCTGCTGCCTCTTTGCAGCTTATCTTATTGTAAATTTACGGATAATCGTATCAGCAAAGTTATATACATATATATATAAATTATACAAATATACATATCTATATTATATAGAAATAACAATAATAGCTCAGTTAAAAAGAATTTGTCAACAAATAAATAAAGTGATATTTATCTATATTTAAATTGTTATTGTGTTTTCTTTCCATTTTTTATATCAGCCTTACGTACATCTATTCCCCCCCCCCGATCATTGACTTAATTATAAAAGTTTTTCCATGTGTCTATATCTTGTGATTTTTTATCGTTTTTCAATTTTTGTGTTAGTGTATCATATTCTGAACAGTCAAGCATTTTTTTTTATTATATCTCTCTCTGTTGGTGGATCTTCTTTCTTCCAATTTTGTGCTATAGTGATCCTGCTTGCCGTTATTAAGTGTTGTATTAGATGGTATTCATCTTTCTTGACTCTCAAATCTATTATACCTAGTAAAAAAATATCTGGTTTAACTTGTAGTTTAATTTTAGTAATTTCATATATCCAATTTCTAATTTTAATCCATATTGTTCTAATTTTTGGGTAAGTCCACCATATGTGGAAGAATGTTCCATTTGTGTTTGTACATCTCCAACAGTTTGGTTTTAATTTGGGATAAATTTGGGCTAGTCTTGATGGTGATATATGCCACCTATAAAACATTTTTATAATATTTTCTTTGTATGCTGCTGATTTGGTTATTTTATAATTCTTTTTCCATACTGCCTCCCATTGGTCAATGTAAATGTTATATCCAATGTTTCTTGCCCAACTAATCATAGTCCCTTTCACTAATTCTGTTTCCATTTTATAATGTATTAAGTAGTTATATGTTTTTGTTATGAAGTTTTTTTCTCCTCCTAATATCAATTTGTCAAAATCTGTATCTTTTTCTTCTATCCCTTCTTTTTTTTATCAATTTGCCATTTTGAGTATATTAATGTGCAAGGCCACCATTCAATTTTAATATTCTGTTCTGCTAAGGCTTCTCTTGATTTGATATTACCTTCTGAGTCTAATATTTGATTTATAAGTTACCATTTTTTTGGAGTTTATTCCAATCGGTTAATTGCTTCTCTGTTGTTTTCAATAGTGTCTCATAATTGTTTTCTTTAATTGTAGTACATTTTTTTGTTAATGTAATACCTAGGTATTTAACCTTTTAGTGATTTTAATTTCCAACATATCTTCTAGATTTCTTTCTTGTTCTTTATTCATGTTTGTGGTTATAATTTTAGTTTTTTGCATGTTTATTTTTAGTCCTGCTACATTACCAAATTCCTCTACTTCTTCCATTATATGTTTCCCTGATTCCATTGGGTTTTCTAATATAAAAACTAAATCATCTGCATATGCCTGCAGTTTAAATGTATTTAATTAATAAAAATGACCCATGTATAGATATATATGTATAGGTTTTCCTCCACAATTTCTATTTTGTATATATATATACATACACACACACACACACACATACATACATACATCAATTACATGTTTTTGCTGAATTTTTTAAATTAAGGGAGACTAGGATAGCACTATTTCGGCCTTGTTCTGGCCTCATCAGCTAGCCATACCCTTACTGGGATGCAAAATATATAAAGTTAATAGTCTTTTATGTCTCAAATTGATCCATTTTTTCACCCATGTGAGTTCTGGGGCCTGGTAGTACAATTCCCAATCTGGCAGCCAAAAGTCCCCCCCTTTTTTTGGGGGGTGTCTTGCAACAGTTTCAAAACTATTCTTGCTTTTTTCCCTAGCCAAATATATATTAATATTATTTTAATTGATTCTTCAAATTATTTTCTCCCCAATTTTATTGGAATTGTTTGGAATAAACATAATAGTCTTGGTAAAATATTCATTTTTACTGTAGCTATTCTTCCTGTTAATGACAATTGTAGATCTTTCCATTTCTGCAAATCTACTTTAATTTACCACATCAGTTTAATATACAGTGGTATCTCATCTTATGAACTTAATTCGTTCCATGACGAGGTTCGTAAGAAGAAAAGTTCATAAGATGAAACAATGTTTCCCATAGGAATCAATGTAAAAGCGAAAAATGCGTGCAAGCCCATTAGGAAAATCCAAAACATTAAGGCTTTAAAATAAAAAAAGCGGTGGGCGGGCAAAGTGTAGGCGAACAGAGTGGGGACAGAGGCAAGCCAAGGAAGCAGTGGGCAAGACCATCTCGCTGCCAAAATGTGTCTGTGGGAGCCCCGGTCATCCATCACCCATCGCCCCCTCCTGTCAGAAGCCCGCGTGGGGCCAAAGTCGGGTGTGGGAAGGGGCGGAATTTTCGGCTTCTGGATGGACAGGAGAGCCTGGAGCCACCCACCCACCTTGCCGGTGCCCCCCCCCCGCGCCAAAGGCACCCATCCCACCCGCTCCAAGAGTTGCTCAGAGAGAGAAACGAGCCCTCTCTGGCGGTCATTGGGAGCTCCGGCAGAAGGACCAATAGCCTGGCTGGGCAGAGCTGCCCCGCTGCAGTGCGCATGAGAATTCAGGCCCAACTCCTCTTCCTTCAGGCGGCCAAAGAAGGCTTGTCTCTCTCACTTGCTCACTTGCTGGCTGCAAAGACAGGGAAGTGCGGCGTCAGGACTTTCTCCCTGCTGAGCTCCTGGGCATCATCCGTGGCACCAAACCCACCCAGGAGCATCCCTTGGGGAAGACGGGGCCACTCCCTGCTTTGCTCCTCTGCCTTTGGGAGAAAAAACAAAACAAAACCTTCCCTCCAGGGTAACAACTTTCACCCGCTTCAGTTTGGCGCCGCCCCCAAAGGCTTTAAAAGAGCAGAGGAAATCTGGACCTTTGGAGCACAAAGAGGGAGGGAAGATGTGGATTTCCCATAGACCAGGGGTTTCCAGATGGTGGCTTTCAAAGGGATGTGGGTGTGAGAGTGTGTGTGTATGAGAGAGTGTTGTGTAAATATGTGTGTGAAAGAGTGTGTTTGTGTGTGTGTGCGTGTGTGTGTGTGTGAGAGAGAGAGAGAGAGAAAGTTGTGTGTGAGCGAGTGTGTGTATATTTGTGTGTGTGTAGGTGTGTGGTGGGTGGGTGGTGCGTGTGTGTGTGTGAGAGAGAGACCATGCAGGGAAGGAAGGCTGGCAGGTGACAGGCATCATCCCCCCCTCTTTTTTCACCTGCTGCGCACCTTCCTCCATCGCCATCCCCACAGTGCCTGTTCTCGGCTTCCTCACCGGGGAAAGGGGGAGGAGAAAGGCAGGCAGCCGCACCTCCTCTTCCTTCTCCTCCTCCCATCTCCCACCTCCTTCCCAGCCTCCCTCCCAGCCGACAGCTTCCCAGTGTTCGCCTTCCTCCACCACTTGGTTCCTCCTCCTTTCCAAACAAGATGACAACTGGGCTGGGGGAGGCGGGGCGGTGGAAGAGGTCCGCAGGAGAACCATGGGGATCCACGGCCACTGCCCCGTGGAAGGGACCCATCTGGGAAGCTCCCGGACATGGCCTTTGCGCCCTCCCGGAAGAGCAAGCAGCAGGCATGGGCTGGGGTATCGAATGGCCCGGGGAGACTCCAAATCTCCTACGGGGGTCTATTAAGAGGAGGGGGATAACAAGCAGCAGGCATGGGCTGGGGTCCTCCCTCCCCTATGGAGGGTCTATTAAGAGGAGGGGAGAACCAGAGTTGCAACTTGGAAATCCAAGGTTCCCCCATTGCCTCTCCTCTCTTCTACCCCTAAAATCCCATTCAGGCATTCTCTGCTTACCATCAGACAGAAAATCTCTGCTCCCCCTCTGCAAGTAAGTCTTTCAATTCTCTTTCCAGATGGAATCATTCGGCTATCCTCCCAGCTTGCGTAGTTTCTGCAGCTGTGTCGGAACAGGCATGGCTGCCTGTCTGGCTTCACCACAGCCAGTGCGAGCCAAGCCAGTTCGCCCAGCAGGGCATGCCGGCCCCTACCAGGCCCCTGGCAGTATCCCAAGCGTCACTCTCCCTGCAGGAGATCCGGTCTGGTCCAAAAGGAGCAGAACCCCCAGACAATGGGGCTTGGGGACATTTCCCAGGAGAGAGGAAAATATCCCGGTGCTGCAGTCACAAGATCCCACCCCCTTTTCTACATGTTGAATGCAACTTGTCAGCCAGTTACAAATCCATCTGGTGATGATGCTGTCTATTCCACATTTTAGCTTAGCAAGAAGTAGTTGTGGTCTTCTTTGTCAAATGCCTTACTGAAATCCCAATAAACTATGACCACAGCATTTCTCTGGTCCATTAATTTAGTCACTTTATCACATAATAAAATAAGATTTGTTTTTTACAAACCCATGTCGGGTTCTCGTTATAACTTTTCTTGCTTCTAGGGTTCACAAACTTGCTGCTTTGACTCTACCCAGGTGCTGATGTCAGGCTGAACGATTTGTAGTTTCCTCGATCTATTATTAATCTCTTTTTTGAAGATGGGAACCATATTAGCTCTTTTCTAGTCCTCTGGTATTATTATTATTATTATTATTATTATTATTATTATTATTATTATTATTTATTAGATTTGTATGCCGCCCCTCTCCAGAGACTCGGGGCAGCTCACAACAATGGAACACAGTACAAATCCAATAGTTAAAAAACAGTTTAAAAACCTTAATATAAAAACAGTCATACATCCCAGACAAACCATGCATAAAATGAAATGGCCTGGGGAATTAATTTCCCCATGCCTGATGGGAGAGGTGGGTTTTGAGAAGTTTACGAAAGGAAGGAGGGTGGGGGCAGTCCTGATCTCTGGGGGGAGTTGATTCCAGAGGGTCAGGGCTGCCACAGAGAAGGCTCTTCCCCTGGGTCCCGCCAGATGACATTGTTTCGTCAATGGGACCCAGAGAAGGCCAACTCTGTGGGACCTAATTGGTCGCTGGGATTCGTGCGGCAGAAGGCGGTCCTGGAGATATTCTGGTCCAATGCCATGAAGGGCTTTTATAGGTCATAGCCAACACTTTGAATTGTGACTGGAAACGGATCGACAACCAATGCAGACTGCGGAATGTTGGTGTGACATTGGCATATCATTCTGCACGATCTGAAGTTTCCGAACACTCTTCAAAGGTAGCCCCAAGTAGAGAGCATTACAGTAGTCGAACCTCGAGGTGATGAGGGCACAAGTAACTGTGAGCAGTGACTCCCGGTCAAAGTAGGGACTCAACTGGTGCACCAGGCGAACCTGGGCAAACATCCCGCTCGCCACAGCCAAAAGATGGTTCTCTAATGTTAGCTGTGGATCGAGGAGGATGCCCAAGTTGCAGACCCTCTCTGAGGGGGTCAGTAACTCCCCCGCAGGGTAATGGACGGACAGATGGAATTGTCCTTGGGAGACAAAACCCACATCCACTCCATCTTATCAGGGTTGAGTCTGAGTCTGTTCACACCCACCCAGACTCTAACAGCCTCCAGGCACCGGCACATCACTTCCACTTCTTCGCTGACTGGACATGGGGTGGAGATATATAACTGGGTATCATCAGCCTACTAATGATACCTCACCCCATGCCCCTGGATGATCTCACCCAGTGGTTTCATGTAGATATTAAATAGCAGGGAGGAGAGGACCGACCCCTGAGGCACCCCACAAGGAAGAAATCTAGAGGTCGATCTCTGACCCCCCACTAACACTGACTGCGACTGACCGGAGATGTAGGAGGAGAACCACTGAAGGACAGTGTCTCCCACTCCCAACCCCTCCAGCGGACACAGAAGGATACCATGGTCGATGGTATCGAAAGTCACTGAGAGGTCAAGAAGCACCAGGACAGAAGATAAACTCCTGTCCTGGGCCAACCAGAGATCATCCATCAACACGACCAAAGCAGTTTCCATGCTGTAGCTGGGCCTGAAACCCAACTGTTGTGGGCCTAGATAATCGGCTTCTTCCAAGGACCGCTGGAGCTAGAGCACCACCACCTTCTTGACAACCTTCCCCATAAAGGAAAGGTTGGAGACTGGTTGATAGTTGTTGAGAATGGCTGGGTACAGGGAAGGCTTCTTGAGGAGGGGGCGTAGTTCCCTGATGCTCCAGAATCTTTGAAAAATATTATTCAATGGTTTCAATATCACACCTTCCAGTTCCTTCAAAATTCTGGGATATAATCCATCAGATCCCAGTGATTTATATTTGTCAAGATCAGACAAGTGTTCTCTTACCTTTTTTTTTTGTTGCTTATTTTAATTTGTGCCCTAGGTTTCTTGTTTTTGGCAGGTTCAGCTTTATTATCTTTTTTGTGTTTGTGTATAGGCACTGAGTTCTGCATGGGTGACTCTGGGTATGCTTCTTATATTTCCTATTTTATTTCTGAGTTTATTTTCTCATTGTTTGTTTGGTTGTCTTGAAGTTTATGCTTTGCTAGGTACTAAAGATTCTAAGGATCCCCTCTCAATTTTAGTTTAAACCCCTTCTCACAAGTTGATCCACTTCCTGATTGTTATGAGGTGCAGCCAATCCCTTGCCAGAAGCCCTTCATGTAGATAATGCAGACCATGGTTTATGGTGCTGACTGGGAAATTCTGGACTTGAAATCCACACGTTTTAAATTTGCCAAAGTTGAAAAACACTGAGTGAGCAGTGATTTGTATTCAGCCATTCTGCACCGAAGCATCTAACAACATGCAATAATCAACTTACCTTTTTATAAAATATCACTAGGTCTGTCTCTTGGTCTCCCTTTGTAAGAAACAATGGAGGACTAGTAAGAGATTGTTTTACTGGATTGGGCAAAGCTAAAATTTGACCATCATCTCCAAACCACTTCTTCCCCTGTAAAAAAGAGGACATAAAAGTATTTTAATTTTGCCAGAAGTATCTTGTTAAAACTATATCATTCTTCAGAAAACGAAAGCTAACAATCCATAGGAAATTAATCCTTGGTTCCAGTCTTACCTGATTTTTAAAAAATCTTTTATTATTTTTCATGGACTGGGAAACAGGAATGTAAATCAGCTATTGTGCTATTGTTTCTAAACAGGCATTGCTTTTACTGTCTCTATTGCTATTTCACATATGTTGCTATTTTCACACACCATATTTTTCGGTTTATAAGACGTACCTTTTTCCTTTCTAAAAGAGGCTGAGAATTTGGGTGTGTCCTATATTCTGAATGTAATTTTTTTTCAGAACTATCTGCTAACGATCTTCCCAGCTCTTATCTTGCAGGCTCTTTCATTGTTTCTCTCTGCGAAGAGTGTTTTCCAAGCCCTAAGTCTTTGTAGGGATTTTTCCATTGTTCTACTTGCTCTGTTTCTTTCTTGGTGTTAATGATGTTCCCAGCTCTTATTGGCTTGCAAGCTCTCATTGTTACTCTCTCAGAATAAAGGTTTTTTTAAGCCCTTAACCAGGGAATAAAATAATGTGCTGAAGCTGACTAGACTAAGGATGCTAGCCAGATAAATACCTGATAAGCAGATCGTTTCCCTATTTTCCTCCCCCAAAACTAAGGTGCTTATACTCCAGTGCATCTTATACGCCAAAAAAATACAGTATGTTGCTATTTTTATTGCATTGATTATTGTTTAATAAAATGCATTGATATTTCTCAAACAAAGAGTGGTATGCAAATAATAATAATAATAATAATAATAATAATAATAATAATAATAATTTATTAGATATTGTAAGTAAAATGAATTTTCTTTTTTTTAAAAAGCCAACATCATTTCCATATCCAGGAATGTCAGACTTTCCAATGGTCTTCTTAAAAACTAAATATAGAAGGTGGTTGGATAATAGTTTTTGTGTCAGAAATGTATCCCTTGGCCCAGAAGAAAGACAAAGTTGGCATAGAGAATGACAGAAAGAGGCTGCCTTCTAGTAAACTGATGTTCATGAGTGACACAGCAGTCATTTTGTGATCTGGTAGCCCACCTAGGCGGATCCAGGACTTTTCACCTCCTCCTGTTGGCTGTGCCTGATAGATTTCCAGCCTTCCATCTCTGACTATTGGGCTCTGCCTTTTCTCCTTCGCTGAAAGGGCCCTAGGTGTTCAGCCCAGCCCCTCCGTCACAGCCTCTCCTCTCACAATCACAGGACTTTCTCCGAACGGGCACAAAACCCCATTCACCCCGGGCTTTTGGGAGCATAGGACACTTTGCCATCAGCCAATCAAAGGAGCAAGCAATGCCTTGCCTTCCATCCTCCGCAACTCAACAAGTTTGAACCAAGTTCCATTTCCCTTCTCTTCCTCTATGTTGCATCAATTGCTCTCTATGAGTGTTTGCAGAAGCAATGCCTTCACTTCCATCCACCCCCCACTCATCAAGTTTGAATGGAGTTCCATTCTCCACTCATCATATGAATAGAGTTCCGTTCTCCCCCCTCTCTCTATTTGCATCAATTGTTCTTCATGGGTGTTTGCAGAAGCAAACAGAGGGGGGAAAGGGGAATGGACCTTCGTTCACATAAGAGTGGAGAAGAATGGAATTCCATTCAAACTTGATGGGAGAGGATGGAAGAGAAGGCATTGCTTCTGCAAACACTCATAAAGAACAATCGATGCAAACAGAGGGAGAGAAGGGGAATGGAACATGATGAGTGGGGAGGAGATGGAAGGGGAGGCATTGCTTTTCCAAACACTCATAGAGAGCAACTGATGCAACAGAGAGGAAGAGAAGGGAAATGGGACTCTGTTCAAACCTGATGAATGGAGAATGGAACTCCATTAAAACTTGATGGGGGGGGAGGAAGAAAAGGCATTGCTTCATAGAGAGCAATTTATGCAACAGAGAGGAAAAGAAGGGAAAGGGAATTCTGTTCAAACTTATTTATTTATTTATTTATTAAATTTGTATGCCGCCCCTCTCCATAGACTCGGGGCAGCTCACAACAGTAATAGAAAAAAAAACAATGTACAATACAAATCTAATAATTAAAACTAAAAACCCATAATTTAAGAAAACAAATACACAACATACCATACATAAACAGTATAGGCCTGGGGAAGTTATCTCAGTTCCCCCATGCCTGATGGCAGAGGTGGGTTTTAAGGAGCTTACGAAAGGCCAGGAGGTTGGGGGCAGTTCTAATCTCAGGGGGGAGCTGGTTCCAGAGGGTCAGAGCCGCCACAGAGAAGGCTCTTCCCCTGGGCCCCGCCAAACAACATTGTTTAGTCGACGGGACCCAGAGAAGACCCACTCTGTGGGACCTAATCGGTCCCTGGGATTCATGCGGCAGAAGGCGGTCCCGGAGATATTCTGGTCCGATGCCATGAAGAGTTTTATAGGTCATAACTAACACTTTGAATTGTGACCGAAAATTGATCGGCAACCAATGCAGACTGCGGAGTGTTGGAGTAATATGGGCATACTTAGAGAAGCCCATGATTGCTCTTGCAGCTGCATTCTGCACAATCTGAAGTTTCTGAACACTTTTCAAAGGTAACCCCATGTAGAGAGCATTACAGTAGTCGAATCTTGAGGTGATGAGGGCATGAGTGACTGTGAGCAGTGAGTCCTGATCCAGATAGGGCCGCAACTGGTGCACCAGGCGAACCTGGGCAAACGTCCCCCCTCGCAACAGCTGAAAGATGGTTCTCTAATGTGAGCTGTGGATCGAGGAGCACGCCCAGGTTGCGTATCCTCTCTGAGGGGGTCAATGATTCCCCCCCCCCCAGGGTTATGGATGGACAGGGGGGATTGTCCTTGGGAGGCAAAATCCACAGCCACTCTGTCTTATCCGGGTTGAGTTTGAGTCTGTTGACAATCACCCAGACCCCAACAGCCTCCAGGCACCGGCACATCACTTCCACTGCTTCGTTGACTGGACATGGGGTGGAGATGTACAATTGGCTATCATCTGAGTACTGATGATACCTCACACCATGCATCTGGATGATCTCACCCAGCGGTTTCATGTAGATATTGAATAGCAGGGGGAGAGGACTGACCCCTGAGGCACCCCACAAGGGAGTAACCTTGAGGTTGACCTCTGACCCCCCACTAACAGCGACTGTGATCGATCAGAGAGGTAGGAGGAGAACCACTGAAGAACAGTGCCTCCCACTCCCAACCCCTCCAGCCGGAGCAGAAAGATACCATGGTCAATGGTATCGAACGCCGCTGAGAGGTCAAGAAGCACCAGGACAGAGGATAAACCCCTGTCCCGGGCCCGCCAGAGATCATCCATCAACGTGACCAAAGCAGTTTCTGTGCTGTAGCCGGGCGTGAATCCTGACTGCTGAGGACTTAGATAATCAGCTTCTTCCAAGGACCGTTGGAGCTGAAGCGCCACAACCTTCTCAACAACCTTCCCCGTAAAGGGAAGGTTGGAGACTGGCCGATAGTTGTTGAGAATGGCTGGGTCCAGGCAGGGCTGCCATCAGGAATTTTGGGGCCCCATACAGCCTAAGTGTCTGCCCCCCCCCCCCGCCATTTTAAAACTACTTTATTTTGCGACATACCAATTATGTATGAAATTTACCTTCTTTGGGGAGGGGTGAAAGGGGAGAGTAAGAGAGGAAGGAGTGAAAGAAGGGAATGAGGGAGGAAAGAAGGGAGGAAGGAAAAGGAAAGAAAGAAATGGAGGGAGGAAAGGAAGGAAGGAAAGAAAGAAAGAAAGAAAGAAAGAAAGAAAGAAAGAAAGAAAGAAAGAAAGAAAGGGGGAAGGGACAGGAACAGAGGAAGGAAGCAAGGAAACTTATGAAAGGGGAGAGTAAGAGAGGAAGGACTGAAGGAAGGGAGGGAGGGAAGAAGGTAGGAAGGAGAAAGAAAAGAAGAAATAGAGGAAGGGAAGGTAAAAGAGAGAAAGAAAAAGAGCAAGAAAGAAAGCAAGAAAGAGAGAAAGAAAGAAAGAAAATGAAAGAGAAATAAAAATAGAGAGGGGGAATGAAAGAAATGGAAGGAGGGAAGGAAGGAGAGAAAGCAAAAGAAAGAAAGAAAGAAAGAAAGCAATAGAAAGAAAAAAGAATGAAAGAGCAAGAGAGCAAAAGAAAGAAAGAGAGAAAGAAAGAAAGAAAGAAAGGCAACTTCAAATAAAGGCTCACTGAGCATCTCTCCCTCTCTCTTTCTATCCCTCTTTCTTTCTCTCTCTTCCTTTCTATCTCTCCTCTTCCTTTATCTCCTCTCTCTCTCTCCCTCTCTCTCTCTCTCCCCCCCTCTCTCCCCCCTCTTTCCCTCTCTCCCTCTCTTGCTATCTCTTCCCCCTCTCCCTCTCTCTTTCTCTCTCTCCCTCTCTTTCTCCCCCTCTCTTTCTCCCTCTCCCTCTCTCTCTCCCTCTCTCTTTCTCCCTATCCCTCTCTCTCTCCCCCTCCTCTCTCCCTCTCTCTTTCTCTCTCTCCCTCTCTTGCTATCTCTTTCTCTCCCCCTCTCTCCCTCTCTCTCTCTTTCTCTCCCTCCCTCCCTCCCTCCTCTCTCCCTTTCTCTCTCTCCCTCTCTTGCTATCTCTTTCTCTCCCCCCTCTCTCCCCCTCTTTCTCCCTCTCTTTCTCCCTCCTCTCTCTTTCTCTCTCTCCCTCTCTTGCTATCTCTTTCTCTCCCCCCTCTCTCCCTCTCTCTTTCTCTCTCTCCCTCTCTTGCTATCTCTTTCTCTCCCCCCTCTCTCCCTCTCTCTTTCTCCCTCTCCCTCTCTCTCTCCTCTCTCCCTCTCTCTTTCTCTCTCTCCCTCTCTTGCTATCTCTTTCTCTCCCCCCCCTCTCTCCCTCTCTCTTTCTCTCTCTCCCTCTCTTGCTATCTCTTTCTCTCCCCCTCTCTCCCTCTCTCTTTCTCTCGGCGGCGGCAAGGTCGTCAGCTGTGAGGCGGAGCTCCGTAACGGAGCACTGACAGCGGCGGCTAGACATGTTGCTAGACGCCGTAAATGCTGTCCAGCCGCTGCGGTCAGTGCCTCTGTTCCAGAGCTCAGCCTCCGCCTCACAGCTGACCACTCTGCCGCTGCCCCACGGCTACTACCCGCTGCCTGCGACTGCTGAGAGAAAGAGAGAGGGAGAGGGGCCTACTACTCGCTGCGACTGTCGCTGCCGCCGCCATCACCCTCCCGCTGCGCGCCGCCCTTCCGCTGCTGCTACCCTCCCACCAGCCCCAAATCGGAGGAGGGGAGGGGAGGGAAAGGAGGAGCCACCCCGCCGTAGCGGCTTGTAGAAGAGGGGGGCAGCGGCGCGCCCAGCCAATCGGGCAGGTGTGTGTGTGTGTGTGAGTGAGTTGCGAGGAAGGGGCTGGAGCAGCGGCTGCATCGCCCAACGCCGCCGCCCCGGGAAAAGGTAGAGCCGCGTTAAGGTCCCGCAAAGCAGGGCCGAAGCGGCAGCCCAGAAGTCAGCATGTAGAAGCCCACAACTTCCGCATTGACGCTCTCCTGGCCGAGGAGCCGGCATGGCTGGTGCCCAGCGTCTCCCCGGAGAGCTCCGCCAGCAGCCCCGGCGCCTGCCTGCGCACCGAGATGCCTTCGCCCTGCGCCCCGCCGGGCTTGGTTCCCCTGCCCGCCGCCGCCTTTGTCCCCAAGCCCGGCTTGCTCAACCTGCCCCCGCCGGCCTCCCACGGCGGCTTGCCAGCCATCTACCCGCCTCTGCTTTATCCAATCCCGGCTCTGGCCGGCCAGCATGCCGCCTTCGCCTACCCCACCATGAGCCCCAAAGCTCACCTGCTGCAGCCGCCAGGGAAGCTCCAGCCGGGCGGGGCGCTGCAGTTGCCGGAAAACTTGAAAGGCGCTAAGAAGGAAGCTCAGCTTCCTCTTCTCACAACTTTTTGAACAATTAGGGGCCCCGGCCTTCTGGCGCCAAATTTGCACATGCGCAAAAGGGCCCGGTCTTGCGGGCCCTCTAATTGGTCAATTTCACCGGGCCCGGTACGGGGCTCCCAGTAATACCCGTCTATCGGTGGCCCTGGGTCCAGGGAAGGCTTCTTGAGGAGGGGGCGCACAAGTGCCTCCTTGTAGGGATCCAGAAAGGACCCCACCCCCAAAGAAGCGTTGACAATCTCATGGACCCAGCTCCGTATCACCTTCCTTCTGGTGGAGACCAGCCAGGAGGGACACGGATCCAGTAAACACGTGGCGGAACTCACAGCTCCAATGGCCTTGTCCACTTCATCAGGTGTCACCAGATCTTCCCAGACAGGTGGACAAGTACGGGTCCCAGTCACCTCAACTGACTCGTTGTCAGTCGACTCTGTTCTCCAATTGGAATCAAGGTCCGCCCGGATCCGAGCGATTTTATCAGCGAAAAACGTGTTAAAATCCTCGGCACTACCCTGCAAGGGCTCCCCAACTGCCCCCTGGTTAAGAAGGGAGCGGGTCACCCTAAACAGAGCGGCCAGGTGGGATTCTGCTGATGCAATCAAGGCGGCATGATACGTGCATCTTGCCGCCTTGAGCACCACTTTGTAAGTCTTAATAAAAGCTTACAAGTGTTCAGACGGATTCAGACTAACTCTTCCTCCATCGCTTCTCTAGACATCTCTTCTGGCGTTTCAACTCCCGGAGCTCCTCATTGAACCATGGAGCTCTATGTGGTCTAGTGCCGCGGAGAGGTCGCAACAGCGCAATCCGGTCAAGGGCCCCCGCTGCAGCCTTGTTCCAGGCCTCAGCAAGGGACTCCACTGACCTGTGGATGAGTGTATCTGGAATAACCCCAAGCGCCTTCTGAAAGGTCTATCAGGCATCTGGGGTGGAACAACTTAATTGGTTCCGCCTCCCTGCAGGGAAGGATTGGAGCCAGGAAGTCAAGCCGTATTAGAAAATGGTCTGACCATGACAAAGGCAACGCTTCTAAGCCCCTTAGTCTCAGACCATTACTCAATTGCTCAGAGAGGAATAACATGTCGGGTGCATGTCCCCCCTCATGAGTCGGACCCTGTATTACTTGAGTCAGGTCCATGGCTGTCATGGTGGCCATGAACTCCTGTGCCAGTCCAGACGTTTCGCCGAGTGATGGCAGGTTAAAGTCCCCCAAGACAATAAGTCTGGGGAACTCCACCGCCAACCCGGCTACCTCCTCGAGTAGCACAGGCAGGGCTTGTGACACGTAGCTGGGAGGCAGGCATGTGAGAAATAAGCCCACCTGAACCCCTAAATCCAACTTCACCAAGAGGGACTCGCAACCCGCAATCTCTGGAGCAACAAGTCTATGTAGGCAAAGATTCTCCCTGGCTATAATAGCCATTCCCCCACTTCCCTGGGGTCGAGGTTGATGCCATATCTGAATCCTGGCTGGGCAAATTTCAGAGAGAGGAACTCCTCCCTCCGGGCCCAGCCAGGTTTCAGTTACATATGCCAGGTTGGCCTCTTCATCCAGGATCAAATCCCGGATGAGGAGAGCTTTATTTACCACCGACCTGGCATTAAGCAGCAGCAACCAGAGCCCAGGGCCAGAATTAAAAACTTGCTGAGTTGGAGGTGGTGGTGGAAGGCAAGGCATTGCTTGCTACTTTGATTGGCTGGTGGCAAAGTGTCCTGTGCTCCCCGAAGCCTGGGGTGAATGGGGTTTTGTGCCCATTCAGAAAAGACTTGTGACTAAGCAGCTGTTATGGGAGAGGCTAGGACAGAAGACTGGAAACCAATCAGGTGCGGCCAACAGGAGGAGGTGAAAAGTCCCATTCCGTACCTAGGCAGACATCTTTTGAGGTCCCTAAGGACATGCTCGTAAAATGGCAATGGTCCCACTAGTTCCAAAGGTTTTGGAAACATTGAAGTAATGGCAATAATTTTGAAAATTTTATGTATAAATCCCTCACTTGAGAATAATTAAACCCCAGACATACAGGACTGAAGCCGGATTTTTATGCCCTAGAATTCTTGGAATTTTTCTATAGTGAGGCATCTCACACCTTGGGAAATAGCCAAAGAATGAAAGGACTGTAGAGCATGCATTGGGATGGGCTAAGATGGGAAAGACTCAGATTCTGAAGGATCCTTTCGCCCCGAGTCCTCAGAGAGGGGCAGCATACAAATCTAATATATTATTATTATTATTATTATTATTATTATTATTATTATTATTATTATTATTTGTGGTTGGCTCTGGGCCAGCTCCTGCTCCAAGGACTGTGGGGGTTGATGTGAGAGAATCCTCACATTATCAGAGGCCAGTTTTACTGCCAACAGCTTCCGACAGCGAAGCGTCTGTGTCAGGGGAAGATTCTAGTGAAGTAGGATCAACGGAGGAGGTAATTACAGGCAGCCCATTTGCTAATTACCCCATTAGTGAACCATCATCATCATTATCATCGTTAGGTTCAGAAGAGGAGGCATTCATAGATGTTTGCAGACACAGGTTGATGTCATGGAAGGAACAACTGCGCAAATATTACAGGAAATAAGGGAGAACACCTGTGGCTAGAGTAATTAGGCTAATGGGGCTGCTGATAAATTGCCAGCGTTGTTGCCTCTTTGCATGGGCGTTTATCCATTTGGAGAAAGAGAGGGAACTATTTTTTTATGTCTGGATTGTACAAGGACTCTGAACTGTTTCAGGATTTTACAGGACTCTTGAACTAATTCACAGTTAAGTTTAAGCATGAGAACTCTTGAAGGGGGTGGCTGTGACATCTTCACAGCTGCTTTTTATCTGCTTTGCTTTTGTTTTATGTTTTTCACAGCATTCAAGGCTTGTGTGTGGGAGAGCACTTTGGCTGATTAAAAGTACGTTTTGGACAGTATTTTCCTTTTCATAAACCAACTTTGTTTACTTTACAAATGTGTGTGTTTAAATTTCTACTTTGGACATAATTGGGAGCTTGTAACGTGAAGCCCAGCATAACATTATTATTGTTGTTGTTGTTGCTGCTGCTGCTGCTGCAGTTATTATT
Organism: Erythrolamprus reginae; assembly: GCF_031021105.1. Classification (NCBI taxonomy): domain Eukaryota; kingdom Metazoa; phylum Chordata; class Lepidosauria; order Squamata; family Dipsadidae; genus Erythrolamprus; species Erythrolamprus reginae. Next base: position 38,422,217 of record NC_091956.1, on the reverse strand, counting down.
ATTATTATTATTATCATCATCATCATCATCATCATCATCATCATTATTATTATTTCTCTCCCCAAAGTTTTCAAGCCTCCAATAGCATAATGGCCAAGTCCTTGCTCTCAAGCTCTCCCCAATACTATCCCTATGGAAGAATAAAATGACTAATTTGAAAACTCATTAAAGGATAGAAATTTGGATTTCTCTCTGTGTTCACATTTCCATTCTGCTGATCTGTACATAAGTGATCCTAGCATTCACCCCTATTAGTTGAGTGCTTCGCTAGAATGGACAACTCACAGTGGTCAGCTGGACATATACAGGTGGCCATGGCCGGGTGGGTGCAGCTGGGTTGGTGGAGCCTGCGGGCATTGCCAGATGGGAATGTTGTTTGCATATGGCCAGGTGTGTGCAATGTGTAGGCATGGCTGGGTTGACACGAAATAAATTGCACCGGCTAACTGAATGTGTAATTCAGCATCCCACCAGCTCCTCACCTCTCCAAATTGCCAGCAGCCAAGCACGCATGTGCCCGCATGACATATGCACACTCACACACACAATTTTGAGCTTCGTGACTTGCCTCATTCTAGCATCACAAATTGGCAGTAAGATGCAGATCATGGACAGAAGGGAATAGCTGAGAGCCATCACAGGGCATTTAAGTTTTGGTCTGGAGTTTGCAAAGGGAGGTACTGCTAATCAAGGTAGGGAAGGAAAACAGTTTATAAAAGTTCTCAAACTCAGAATGGTGTGTATGCATGTGCGCACAGCATGCCAAAGAAGAGGTTCTTCTCCCCATGTCTGGCCATGACTGGAAGCTTCTCAACATGGATGCAAATAAGAATGGTATTTCTATCTGCATCTGTGTGTGTGTGCATGTATGCACACAGTATGCCAAAGGAGGTGTCCTTCTTGCCAAATCTGGGCATGACTGGCAACTTCCCAACATGGATGCAGATAAAAGTCCGCAAACATGGAATAGGGTGTCTGCATGCCAGCGTGTGGACTCACTTGGCTGCCGTAATTCAGGGAGGCGTTGTCCCCACATTCAAGAAGCCAGTGCAACTTCTTCTGTGCTAATCCAGCCACATGCACTCATCTGCACCCATTTGGTCCCATTGACTCAGCCACAGTCACCTGGAGGTGCTGAGTCAGTGGCACCACACCCACTTGCCTACACCACCCAGTCATGTAGTGTCAGCTGTGTCGCTGATCATCTGTTTATCCACACCCACCCATCCACACTGACCTGGATACCATGAGTCATACTAGACCCATGCTTCATTTACTTTAAACTGGGCTTCACCCAAATGTTGCAATTATTTTGTCCTGAATTGGCCAAACAGTTTGTTTCTTATGCATATTTCCAACTTCTTTAAATTGTATGGTCTGTTACAGAAACTGTTAAAAATAAAGTTCCCAGGCTTACTTGAAACATCAGCAACTGAACCATTTAAGGAAGATAAATTATTATAGCAAACAGCATCTGCATGAGGGACCATACCTGTTCCTGCTTGAGTATCCTATTCTCCATGATATTCCGGTTGGACAATGACACAACAGGACATTCTCCTGTGTAGAAACCTTCCTCCTCAAGAAACCGTGGTTGCATATTTTCAGGCATCTTCAAAGAGGGCGGCACTAGAAGGAAGATACAGCTGATGTAACAATACGTGAGAACAACCTTGAAGGAAATAGGAATGAGATGTTACCTAGGAAACTATCAGACAAGAGTGGGGAGAAAGGAATCTATAGTTGGCTAATGTCAGAGAAAAATTCCTGAACTGATCAGGCTATAAAGAGACAATAGGAGACTTGAAGCTTCAGATTTACAAGGTTTTGTTAATATAGACGTATAATAGAGTATAATTATTTCATATTTAGGTGTTCTGGTGTCTCTCATGTCTCTGGTCAGCATCTGCAGAGATGACCTTGGATCCCACAGGATGATGGGTCCAACATTCCAAACCTCTCCACCCCCACCCCCCACATGCAATAGAACCTCTGGTCATTATAAATGTTCCAAAACTTTGGTCGCAACCCGATTTGGTTGTGACCCAAACCTAATTTCCACATTGAATTGTGTGTAAATACAATCAATCCGTTCCAGACACCTACAAATTGTATAGAAATATTTCTTTTTAAAGATTTTTAAGCACAAATATTGCTTTTGAACTATTTTTTAGCATAAAAATAGTTACTTATGCCATAGAACTCAGAATGTACTGCAATAGTAAAATATAAAATCCTTTCCCCCCCCCCAAATCTTTTTATTGTTTTATAGATACATATATCACAATTTGTTTATACAGTTTAAAGGTCTTATCCAACTTTTTTACCGGTTACAGTTGTTATATAGATAATATTAACTTAATACTATGCAATGCAAAACATGGTAAAAACATTCAAATGGTATTTTCATTTTTTTTAAGGTTTGTACTGCTATTTTGTATAGAATTATACAAATCTTTTCCTTTGAATCCACTCGTGCCAATTGTTCCACATGCTTTTAGTTTCATTGATTCTGTTTCCCTTAAGTAGGTTTGTCATCTCGTCCATTTCTGCACATGTATATATCTTGTCTATTATTAAATTTACATTGGGAGTCTGTTCGTTCTTCCATGTTTGCGCTATTGCAATTCTTGTAGCTGTGTTTATGTGAGTCAATAAAAAAAGGGTTTGTTTAGAGTATGATTTTTTCCAAATTCCAAGGAGCATCCCCTCCGGTGAGTACTCTATTTCCTCCTTTGTAATTTCCTTTAACCATTTGTAAATTGTTTCCCAAATTTTTTGAATTTTAGAGCAGGACCACCACATATGTAAGAAAGTTCCTTTTTCTTTATTGCATTTCCAGCATACGTTTTGTAGTGCTGGGTAAATTTTGGCAAGTCTTGCCGGTGGTAGATACCACCTGTAAAATAATTTGTAATAGTTTTCTTTATAGGCTGATGATACGGTGATTTTAGTTATTGTATTCCATGTTTTCTCCCATTCTGCTATATGGATTTCCCTTTGTATATTTTTCTCCCAGGCTACCATTGGATTTTTAATCATCTCTTTTTCTTTCTCCTGTTCTAATAAAATCTGGTACAGTTTGGTTATCTGTTTTTCCACATTTCCTGTTAAGATCTTGTCCAGAGTTTGGGTGGAATTTGCTATACCTGGTGTTTGTTTATCCTTATTATATCTGGATTTTATTTGTATATATGTCCACTCGTCCAACCTATAGTTTTGTAATTCCAATTCTTGTTTAGTTTTAAGTTCTCCATTTGGGTGTAAGATATCTTTATATTTTATGGTCTTGGTTGGGTCTATCAAATTTGGATATACTATGGCTTCCATAGTAGATAGCCATCTAGGAATTTTGTTATAAAATTTTCTTTTAGTCTCATACCAGGTTTTAAGGAGAGATTTTCTTATCATGTGTTTATTAAAGGCAGTTTGTTTTTGTTTATCATCTCTCCATAAATAGGCGTGCCACCCCATCTGTAGATCATGGCCCTCAAGTACCAGTATTCTTTTATTAGTGAGATTCATCCACTCTTTTAGCCATGTTAGGCACGCTGCGGTGTAATACTGTTTCAAATCGGGGAGTCCTAATCCTCCTCTGTTTTTGGTGTCTTGGAGGTATCTGAATTGAATTCTGGGTTTTTTATTTTGCCAAATGAATTTTGAAAAAGTTTTATTAATGTCTTTGAAAATTTTTTGTTCGATATTAATAGGGGCAGTTTGAAAAAGGTAGAGGAATTTGGGTAAAATGTCCATTTTTATCACAGCGATTCTACCTAACATGGATAGTTGCAAATCCTTCCATTTTTCTAAGTTTTTATTAGTTTCTTGTATGAGTTTGTTATAGTTATCTTTTTTGAGAGATGAAATTTTATTTGATAATATTAGTCCTAAGTATTTAATTTTTTTTGTAGTTTGTAGATTTGTAATTTCTTCCAAGTTTTTAATTTGTTTTGTAGTCATATTTTTTGTCATAAGCATCGTTTTTTGCTTATTAATTTTTAGTCCTGAGAGTTCCCCACAAATTTCTATTTCTCTAATTAGTTCTGGGCCAGAACTTATAGGATCTTCTAAGAAAAGTACAATATCGTCTGCGTATGCCTGTAATTTGTACTCTTCGTCTTTTATCTTAATTCCTTTTATTTCATTATTTAGTCGAATTTTGTTTAGTAGTATTTCCTGGGTTAATATGTATAACAAAGGGGACATTGGGCATCCCTGTCTTACCCCTTTTTCTATTGAAATTAGTTCGGTCATGTCATTATTGATTATCGCTCTGGCTGATTGTGTTGTATAAGTATTTTTAATGATATTTTCGAATTTGGTTCCCAGTTTTAGTTCTCTGATTACAGCTATTAAGTATTGCCAGTTGACGCTATCAAAAGCTTTTTGTGCGTCCAGGAATGCAAGGGCTACTTGTTCTCCTGGATGAGCTTCACAGTATTCTATGATATCTAGAACTGTCCTTGTGCAATTTGAGATTTGTCTATTAGGTAGGAATCCGTTTTGGTCTGGGCTGATTATTTTATTTAATATATTTTTTAATCTTTCTGAGAGAATTGCCATAAAAATCTTGTAATCCGCGTTTAGTAAGGATATTGGTCTGTAGTTTCTTATTTTTTGTTTATCCAGGCCTTCCTTAGGTATCATTGTGATGTATGATTCCCTCCAAGTATTCGGGATTTTAGCTTGTTCCAGGATTTCATTGTAAGTTTCTAATAATATAGGTTCGAATAATTCTTTATTATGTTTATAAAATTCTCCTGGAAGTCCGTCTGGTCCTGGTGTTTTATTATTTTTTTGTTTTTTTAAGGCCAATTGAATTTCCTGTAAAGTTATTTTCATGTTTAAAAGTTGTTTGTCTGGCTCTTCTATCTTTAGTATATTATTCTCATTTATATATTTGGCAATTTTTGTACTTTCTACTGATTCCTCTTTATATAAATTTTGATAATAATCTTTCACTATTTCTTTTTTCTGCTGTTCATCGTATTGTAATATTCCGTTTTTATCTTCTAAGTGATAGATTAGTTTATCGCTTCTCGCTTTTTTAATTTTTTGCGAAAGCCATCTGCCCGGTTTGTTGGCCGATTCAAAGTGTTTTTGTTTTGAATATTTTATATCTTTGGCAAGTTCTTGTTGTTCTAAAGTGTTTATTTTGTATTTAGCTTCTCTTAGTAAGTTTATTGTTTGATTATTTGTGGGGTCTTGTTGGAGGATTTTTTCCAAATTTACTATTCTATTTGTGTGGTAATTGTGTTCTGCTCTTTCTTCCTTTGATTTTTTGGCTGCATATGATATTGTTATTCCTCTCGTGTATGCCTTTAGTGTGTCCCACAGTATTTGTGTTGTAGTGGGTTGTTTCTTATTTTCTTCTAAAAATAATTTTATTTCTCTGTTAATCATCTTTATATATTTCTCATCGTGTAATAAATTTGTGTTCAATGACCATCTCTTATAATCTTTTTTTGTTCCTTGCCAAATTATAGTAATCGGATTATGATCTGCCCACGTGTTAGGTTCTATTTCCAGGGATTTTATTGATTAATGTAATCTTTTGCTTAGCCAAACCATCTATTCTTGATAGTGAGTTGTGTGGTCCAGAGTGGAAAGTAAATTGTTTGTCTTTTGGATGTCTCAATCTCCACATATCTGTTAAATCTAATTCTTCAGTCATTTTATTAAACGTATTTGGTAATGTAGGTCTTTTCAGTTTACTTTTTTCCCCTGTTTTGTGGTCCATTTTTGGGTCTACAATTCCGTTGTAATCTCCTACCATACAAATGTTTATATAGTTAGTTTCAAGCAAAATTTGATGTATATTTTTATAAAATTGTTTTAACTCTTGATTCGGGGCGTATATGTTCACCAGTAATATTTTCCCCCCTAATATTTCAATTTCCGTCATTGTATATCTTCCTTTGGGATCTGTTTTAATTTCTTTTGGTTTTAGTTCTTTCTTCACATATGTGGCCACTCCCCTTTTTTTTTTCATTTTCGTCTAATGAAGCATGTAATTCCCCTAATTTTGTATATTCTAAGAATTTCTTATGTGCTAATTTGATATGCACTTCTTGCAAACATATTATCTGTAGTTTCTGGTTTAGGAGTTTGGAAAAGACCTTTTTTCTCTTACAATTGTTATTAAGGTCATTTATATTTATTGAAATCAGTTTGATATCTGAAAGCATTTAGTTAAGTATTCCTCCTAGGGAGGAAAAAAGTTAAAGCAAGAAAGCTAGTTTTGTTTATCTGCTGCCGCTGCCGTTTGTGATCTAGTCTTAGCCCCTTCTTCCTTCTCCTTTCCTCTCTCTGTTTCCTCTGGTCCTTGCTTTCTGTCTATTTGTCCGTCTGTTTCTATATCCTCTTCCTTGCTTGATTCTAGTCTATCTCCACTTTCTAATTCAGAGTCTAGGGCAGTTATTCGTTCGTATGTCTCTTGTGCTTTTTCCGCATTGTCGACTTTTACTCTCCTTCCTTCTATTTTTACCATCATCCCCTCTGGAGTAATCCATCTAAATGTTATTTCCTTTTTGTTCAGGAGGGAGGCTAAATTTCTATATTCTCTTCTTCGTTCTCTAATCTTTCTGGGAATTTGTTTCAGGATATTTAGCTCTCTACCTTTATATTTCATTTTCCCTTCTCTAGACGCTGCGTATACCCTGTCTCTTGTGATCTTTCTAGCGAATCTTAAATGTATTTCCCTGGGTAATCGGTGTCTTCTTGCATAATTAGTATTAATTCTGAATATTTCGTCTAATTCGTTTATGACTTCCTCTCTGTTAGTTTGTAATATCCCTGCGATTATTGTTGTCATAATCTCCCCAAGATTTTCATTTTCTGCCTCTACCACATTTTGAAATCTTAAGAAATAGGATGATCTCTCTAATTCCAATTGGATCAATGAATTTTCGAGCTCTCTATGAGATTCTATGAGTTTTTGATCGACCTGTTCCAATTTTTTTTCATTTTGTTCTGTCCTTTTTTCTACTATCATTATTTTTTCCTCATTTTTTTGTGTTTCCGCTTGTGCGGATTCCAGTCGGTTTTCTAATCTCCGTATATCAGTTTTGAGTTCTACATGATTATTTGTAATCAGTTCCTGGAGTTTCAACATGGTCTCCTGCATTACTGTTAAAGTTTTATTCATGTTTTGCATCAATAATGTACTCTCTTTTTCCTTCTCTACATTTAACATCTCATCTATTTGCCTTTGAGAGGCAGGGGAAGCTGTATTTATTGTTGTTGTGGTTTTTTTACCACCTTTGGGTTGGTAGCTGGCCATCTCTTTTATAATCTGATTTTGCTTTTCTAATATAGTAAATATTCTATTCCACCATGGGAGATCACCATGGGAGATGAAAGAAAAAATGTTTAAGCAGATTAATAATTCTTGCTATATTTCATTCACTAGTTAACTTTTTGTGGTCAGCTTTCTAGTTTATAATTAATTAAATGATTCTACGTTCCTTTGCAAATAACAATGTAAATAACAATGTAAGTATCTTAACTACTATAATGGTATAAACTTATAAACTTATAAACTTATTTTCTATACAATTCAATTCTAATTCTTGTCAATATTTGTAGTTCTAGTTTAATCTATGCTTCTATAGTTTCCTATCTTATTCCTAATAAAGATACAAAGAAAAACACTTGAGATACTTTTAAAAATAAAGTAATAAATGAAACAATTGAAAAATGCTTACTGTCACAATTCTATCTTATCTATGTAGGGTACTAAGAGGGAAAGAAGGGGGGAAAAACAACAATTGAAATATTCCTAAGGATAATGTACTTTAAATTTCAATTCTAGTTCTAAATCTTATTGTCTATTTTATGTGTCTACAGTAGTCCCTCACCTATCGCTGGTGTTACGTTCCAGACCTGGCCGCGATAGGTGAAATCCGTGATGGGTAATTTATCGACTGATAGTACTTATTTAAGTATTTATATTGTAATTGTTTGGTAAGTTTTCATTGTTTTAAGTGTTTATAATCCCTTCCCACACAGTATTTATTTTAGATACAGTATTTAAATACAGCATTTACAATTTTAGATTTTTTTTTTTTTTTGGAAAAACCTGCCGATCGAGTTCGGTGGGCTGTTTAAATCTGCCGATCGACTTCCTCAGAAACCCGCGATGAAGTGAAGCCGCAGTAGGTGAAGCGCGGTATAGCGAGGGACTACTGTATATCTATATTATATATATTATTATATATTATAACAGGTAATCAGGAAAGTGAGAAAAAGACAGGAAAATTATAGGCAAACATGTAAAATACAGGGAGCTTTGTATCTTCTTTCTTCTTATTGCTTGTTGCTTAGGCACTTAGAGGTTATTTAATAGTCAATGCTGACGTCTCTGTTCTGGCTCTCCCCCGGGCTTCTCTGCTCCTCGCTTCAAGGTCTCTCAAATTATTTCTTCTCAACGTCTGCTTTCCGTAGTAGAAGTCACAAATCTCGGCACTCCTCTCCCTCTGTCAGCTCTCTCGCCCGGTTTCCAAGTTTTTAAACGTTCTAATGTTCAGAGGTAAACAATCCCCACGAAATCCTTCTTTCTCAAATTCCACGGTTGTCAGCAATCTGGAAAAAGGTGTGAGGAGGGTAAAGGAATTTCCCTCTGCTCGCTCTATTTATCAGGATCTTGAGTCCAATTCCCGACTCCACATACAGTACAAAATCAATGTCTATGTGCTTCAATGTTGTGCAGTTCTATGGTTCCAAAAATCTGAGTTAAACACTGTCTTTGGGAAAAAAATTTTTTAACTCCCTTCCAAGATCAGAACATTCTGGTTACCCAGCCCCCGATCGAAATGGGTTGCTGGCTTTCACCACTTCACCGTCGCCGCTTTTTACTGATTTTTACGATGTTTTCTTGATCTCCTGTCAGGGCAGTCTATTTAAAGATTAAAGTAATTTTATGCTTTTTGTACTAAAAAAAAAAGGATGTTCTAATAAATTCTTCCAAATGCAGTACATAGTATAATCTTAAGGAATTTTTGGAAAGATCTGTATTTCTCACTTGCTTCCCTCTGTGGTGGCTCCTTGGAGTTTCAGACCCGCCATACTGGTGACAGCTGAGACGGGTGCCTCCGGTCTCCGATAGAGAGGGTGTCCTTCGCACCGATTGCAAAACGCCTTTAGCAATCGGCACCCGCATAATCCCTCATCCTCCACGTCGCCCTCCAAGCAAACTGTGCCCCGAAAGGTCTCGCAGATCAGAGGAAAAAAGCAAACCCAGGGAGGAGATCCTCCTTGCAGCTGCTTCACTCCTTCTCGCCAACCAGGAAGTCCTTTAATAACACTCAGAAAACCTACTATTTTTTCCCTGCACACTCAGCAGAGAACAGAGCTGGAAAGCAGGCAAGCTGAGGGACATGATACAAGTGTGCAGCATGTTCAGATCACCTCTGCTTTCCCCGTGCCTCTACCTCAGCGCAGAATTACTTTCACCCATCTCTTTCTGGACATGGTGCTTCTGCTTGTTGAACCAGCAGTTTCTAATGCCAGCAGCTCTGCAGCCAGCCACTTTGCTTTTTCTGGAGGCAAGGGAGAGGCAGAGTGATCTCATCACGCTGCCCCTTCCATGCCACTGTACGCCAAGTTTACCATGAGCTTACCATGACAAAACAGAAAGAGATTGGGGAAAGTCATGCTGTCAGCTGCGCGTGGTTTGCTTCCAGCCTGTACAGCCTTGCCAGGAAGGTGGAGTCAAGTGCAGCACCCACAAAACCTTTCCTACCTCCTGCCGAGTTAATGTGCTCTCCATCTTAAGGCGGATGTAATTGAGGGGCATAGGCAGCGCTTCCCCCAGCCAGGCTTAGAGAGGACAGAGGAATACGCACTTTTCAAGGCAACTGGCTTAAGAGCGTTGAGTGAGGGAGGGAGAAGAGAGAAATCCTCTTGATCCCTGTGCATGTCTTTTCACTTTTCATTAATTAATTAATTAATTTTTATTTAATTGGATTTGTATGCTGCCCCTCTCCAAGGACTTGGGGCAGCTCACATCATATACAGAAAAACAAGAATAATAGCAATTTATATATTAAAAACAATCTTTAAAATTCTAATTAAAAAGAAAAAAGCATTAATATCATTCATTCAACAATCAAAGCATTCATTGGTGAGGGGGGAAGATCTAAGGAACCCCAGGCCTGGTGGCAAAGATGAGTTTTTAAACTCTTCTGGAAGGCAAGGAGGGTGGGGGCAGTGCAAATCTCCGGGGGAGCTGATTCCAGAGGGCCGGGCCTCCCACAGAGAAGGCTCTTCCCCTGGGTCCCGCCAGGCAGCATTGTTTGGTCAACAGGACCCTAATGAGACCAATTCTGTGGGACCTCGCCGGTCACTGGGATTCGTGCGGCAGAAGGCGGTCTCGGAGATAATCTGGTCCTATGCCATGTAGAGCTTTATTAAGTTTAAATTGTGCATGGTGAGGAGCAGAGCTCTTCGCAAAGGAGTGTTTGATCACCACCAGAGTATGTGTTCATGATCATTCAAAAAATTTTGGTTGAATTTTTTGGTTGGAACCTGATTTGGTTGTGGTCACAAGCATTTGTGTCCTTCGGGATTGGGTGGCATAGAAGTCAAACAAACAAACAAACAAACAAACAAACAATTAATTAATAACAATAGCAATAACAATAAATAAATAAATAAATAAATAATTTGTGACCAGAGGTTCTACTACTGTGTGGCAAGCTGAGAAATGAAAAGATGGCTGCAGCAGCATAGGTCCATTTTGAAGTTGACCTGGAAAGTGAGAAACACCTGGAAAACATTTAAGCACACACACAGATTAGTAGAGCTCAGGGATTCCGTAAGTCCCCAGTAAAAGCCCTTTTTATTTCTGAGGGTATTTTTCATGAAACTTCTCCATTAATCTGTCTTCATATTTTGTGCTTTCACCCATCTAGTTTCTGACACTGGGTGTCCCTTCCACTGCTCTAGATATTGGAGTTTCCCCTTGTACAGTCTGGAATCCAAGATCCTTTTAACCTCATAATGTTACTCTCACCTCCCCCCCCCCACTAATATCAGACCTGGACCTGGACTTAGTTCAGACCTCACCATTGCTTAAGTAGACTACAGTGGGACACTGAGTGTACTTTTCTCAGCAGACAAGTAGTTTTAATTCTACCATGACTGGGATTATGATTTTCACTATGGGGAAAGGTGCTACAAATTTTTCACCCAGTTTTTGGCAGGGTAGCTTTAACTTCAGATGCTTGGCAGAAAGATACACTTTATCTCCTACATGGAATGATTTCTGAGGGTGACTACTTCTTGTCTGCCTGAACTTTTTTACTTTTGATTGCTTTTGCTAGTATTTGGTTCATATTGCCCCAGACATTTTGGAGGGAACCCACCCACTCCATCAAAATTACCAAGGAAGTGGGCTCCTTAGGGTATTCTGGTATGGGCATAAAATCCACCCCTGTAGCTATTTTAAAAGGGGCGAGTCTGTGAAACAAGTCCTAGCAAAAAGTAACACAAAGTGCACCACGTTATTGTAGGCAGCCTCAGCGAATGGCAGGAAGTCTTCCCAGTTAGACTGCTGATAGTTGACATAGCAATGCTGGTACTCTTCTATTCTGGCTCGTTTACTTGTTCTATAGCCCCATTTGTGTTCTGATGAAAGGCAGAGCTAAGACCCTGTAAGCACCCTATTATACTTACAAGTTCCCTTCAGAACTTAGTGGTGAATTGGACCTTCCAGTCCCAAATGATCTGCTTGGACACCCTATGCAATTGGTAAATGTGTTGACGGAACATCTTAACTGGCATCTGCGCAGCTGGGAGGCTCAAGCAAATGTTGAAGTGAGCTTGTTTTGAAAATAAGTCTATTACTGTCCAAATCACAGTATTTATTTATTTATTTATTATTTAGATTTGTATGCCGCCCCTCTCCGAAGACTCGGGGCGGCTCACAACAAGATAGAACAAATCATAAATAATCCAAATAACATTAAAATATTTAAAGATTTAAAAGAACCCCATATACTAACAGACACACACACAAGCATACCATGTATAAATTGAACATGCCCGGGGGAGGTGTTTCAATTCCCCCATGCCTGACGGCAAAGGTGGGTTTTAAGGAGTTTACGGAAGGCAGGAAGAGTAGGGGCAGTTCTAATCTCTGGGGGGAGTTGGTTCCAGAGAGTCAGTGCCGCCACAGAGAAGGCTCTTCCCCTGGGGCCCGCCAACCGACATTGTTTAGTTGACGGGACCCGGAGAAGGCCCACTCTGTGGGACCTAATCGGTCGCTGGGATTCGTGCGGCAGGAGGCGGTCTCGGAGATATTCTGGTCCAGTGCCATGAAGGGCTTTAAAGGTCATAACCAACACTTTGAATTGTGACCGGAAATTGATCGGCAGCCAATGCAGCCTGAGGAGTGATGGTGAAACATGGGCATACCTAGGTAAGCCCATGACTGCTCTCGCAGCTGCATTCTGCACGATCTGAAGTTTCCGAACACTTTTCAAAGGTAGCCCCATGTAGAGAGCATTACAGTAGTCGAACCTCGAGGTGATGAGGGCATGAGTGACTGTGAGCAATGAGTCCCGGTCCAGATAGGGCCGCAACTGGTGCACCAGGCGAACCTGGGCAAACGCCCCCCTCGCCACAGCTGAAAGATGGTTCTCTAATGTGAGCTGTGGATCGAGGAGGACGCCCAAGTTGCGGACTCTCTCTGAGGGGGTCAATAATTCCCCCCCCCAGGGTAATGGACGGACAGATGGAATTGTCCTTGGGAGGCAAAACCCACAGCCACTCCATCTTATCCGGGTTGAGTTTGAGTCTGTTGACACCCATCCAGGCCCCAACAGCCTCCAGGCACCGGCACATCACTTCTTCCACTCTCTGGGAGCTCAACTATGAAGTCCATCATGATCTCTTCCCAGGGCCAGGTTGATCCCACCACTTGCTGCAATAGGTCTGGTCTCTTCCCTGTCTCTTTTTCATTGTTTCATTCGCTACACAGCTTTTCACATAGCTTTCTATGTCCCTTTTCATTCCTGGGTACCAGAACTGTCTTTTGGCTAAATGCAAAGTCTTTAGAAACCTGAAGTATTTCAAGGTTCCAGGTTCAAAGGGCTTGCCATTCTAATATGGCTTTCACATTCCCCTGGTCGATCTCTATTCCCACCCATGATACTTGGTAAACCAGGTAGCCTAGGCGGGTCTTTGAAACTCACATTTAGACAGTTTAGTGCACAGGTTTGCCTTTAAGAATTTCTTAAGGATCTGGCACACTATTTTTATGTGTTCCTCCATGCAAATGAGGATGTTAGTGAGGTGCACAAGGACCCTTTGTACAGGTGGTAATGCAACAACTCGTTAATTAGCTGCACTAACATTGCAGAGGCTCCTTGCAGCCCAAACAGCATTATGTTAAACTGGTAGCTCCCTAATGGCTCTTGAAGGCAGTTTTCCATTTGTCACCTTCCTTGATGCTCACCCTATAGTACGTTCAGCTTCATAAATATCTTCTCCTTAGCCAAGTGGCCCAACATGTCCTTCATCAGGGAAAGGGGTTAAATGTTCTCCACATATACTCTGTTTATTCCCCCAAAGTCCATGCATAGCCTCAATGATCCATCCTTCTTCTCCTTAAATAGCACCAGGGCCATGGGATTTGGCTGGTTATATGAAACCCCAAGCTATTTCTTACCAATGCAATTCCTCAGTTTCTCTATCTTTTTTGGGGTCACGGAGTACACCTTTTGCTTGGGGAGTTTTAGTGCAGTCAGTGGGGCAGTCATAGGTCATTGTCCAAATAGATGTTCTGCCATATTTTGTGTTATTCACTACTGTCTCTGGCCAGCATCTGTAAAGATGACCTTGGTTTCCACAGGACAATCTGTTGTTAATGTCTGGTCTGACATTTAAAACCTCCCCCCCCCCCCATATTGTGCCACAATATGAGAAATGAAGATGGCTGTGGCAGCATAGGTCTGTTTTGAAGTTGAGTTTTATAAAATGATGCTAAAAACTATAAAACTTCGTAGCCTCTTTTATATTGTTGCTTGTTTTGAAGAAGCAGAGTTATGACAGTATAGAACAGAATAATTTATTCCTTGTGTGTCCAAGTATGACAATAAATTTGTCTCTGGTGAATAAGCTCTCAGTGTACATCTAGACAGCACTATATATAATCATAAAATACCAATGGAGAAGGCAGTAGAAAAGATGAGACAGATAATAGTGATATAACCATGTAAAATATTAACAGAATACAAAAGAAAGCATTAACCTTACAGTAAAAAAAAGTAACTGAAGGATTTGTCCTTCACTACTTCAAATGCATACAGAAAGTATTAAATTATAACTTTCAGAATAACTTAATGCAGTGTTTCCCAACCTTGGCAACTTGGAGATATCTGGACTTCAACTCCCAGAATTCCCCAGCCAGCATTTGCTGGCTGGGGAATTCTGGGAGTTGAAGTCCAAATATCTTCAAGTTGACACGGTTGGGAAACACTGACTTAATGAATAAAAAGAAACAGCAAGATTTCTAATCTATATTTTGAATTATAAAACATTGGTCTCAATTTAAATCTACCACTTCACTTCTTCTGAGCATAGCATTTTATCATGTACATGGACTTTGCTATTACCCAGTCACATAACTTTGCTATTTTTATTTGATAATACTACAAATTTAGACTGCTATTTTTATTTTTATCTAAGTTCTCATTATTTACTGCAAATTCACATCTTATTTTGATGTTAGTTCTTTTTTAGAACCACATATATCTTGTCCCATCCTCCTAAGCCTTTAACTTTTTTAAGAGTTAAAACAACAATGGCAAATTACTTCTAAATAATTTTGCCAAGAAAATGGCAAAAAGGTATCTAGGCAATTGCCAGGAATCAAAATTAAATCAAAAGCACAAACATGCAATGCTACTCACTTTTACTATAAGAAAATGGATGTTAATTGGTAAAATCTTAGACAAATTATCCACCAGAATGGATAATAATATCCATTAATGTTATTTTAGAAAATCCAGCCAACATACCTCTTAACATGCTGGGATTAAATAAAGTATCTTTCTCTTTCTGCACTCTTCCAGAATAGCTTTCATATTCTGCAGGTCTAATTTCTAAGAAATCTTGACATATCTGTTCATTCCCTTTATCATGGAAAAGATGTTCCTCTTCATCCTGTTTTTATCACATAAAGTTTTCAATCAGAACTCTATTGCAGCATAACTGTGATTTACAGGTTTGCAATCATATGATAGATGATTTGCAAAGAAAATTATTTCCAATCATTTTTGCATCATAGAATGATCTTTATCAGGAAACTTACATTTGATGTTTGTCTCAAGAAAACTATATGTACAATATCAGACCACTAGTGACTATTACTGACTACAATTTCAGGAGGTACCATAACATAGCTCTTAAGTCTAAAATTTTATATTTCCACCTAACTCAAATATACATACATCTTATAACTTACAAGCAATATACATGATCCATATTCTTTTTATTTCTGACATGGATACCCATCTGGACATTGCTAAAATATGTAAAATGTTCTACATTAAAAAAAATAAGCTTCCACCTCTTTAAAGACATATGATTGAAGTCGAAATAATAAAATAAATAAAACATATGCTCTGAAAATAATATCTGAATACAGATCCTATGTTTCACTGGAGTGTAAGTCATAACAACAACAACAACAACTGTAAGCCATGAACAACTATCCTTGTGGTGGGACTGGAACAATCTAGAACTGAACACACTCAAAACCGTAGAAATGGTGGTAGACTTTAGGATAGGGGTGGGCAATTAATTTTGCCATGGGGCCGCATGAGAAATTGAGATGGTTTTAGAGGGCCGGACTAATATAATTAACTCAGTTCTACCCAATACTGTATATAGTATACATATGCTATCTTTTCATAAACAAACAGTATGTTAAACAATGCAAAGATT
Source organism: Erythrolamprus reginae (assembly GCF_031021105.1). Classification (NCBI taxonomy): domain Eukaryota; kingdom Metazoa; phylum Chordata; class Lepidosauria; order Squamata; family Dipsadidae; genus Erythrolamprus; species Erythrolamprus reginae. The sequence continues at coordinate 38,406,266 of NC_091956.1, read as the reverse complement.
TACAATACAATGAAAATATGGAGGACCAAATTACATCATTATTTAATGATGAGATGATGAACTGCAACCAGCAGGGGATACCAAAAAAATAAAAAAGAAAAGGGTTTGGTTCAAAGTTCTGCTCAGATTAAAGAAATTGGAGTTTGAGAAGGGTTGATTAAGCTTGGAGTATTCTTTTGTTTGCTCTTTTCTAACTTTAATTATTTTTTATATTTAGATATATGAATTTAGGAATTGCTGATCTGTTTTAATAAAGTTAGAAGTATTGAATATAATAAGATATGTAGTAGGTGATACTGATTTGGATTAATGCATAAATGGAATTGAATTTAGAATTGTTGGGGAGATTAATGATGTGAATGATTTTTAATTGATTGAAAATAGAGAATATTTAGAATTTTTGCTTTTTTTTCTCCAATTGACTGCAAATTAAAATTAATAATTAAGTAAGAAATATAGATAAGTATTAATTGGCTAAATGTTAGATGGGTTGAAATAATTTTTAAATTTGGGATTAGGTAAATGTGCTTTTTACATGGGGGAAGAAGTCTGAAATTCATGTATGTTTATGTTTTGTTTTTCATTTTCTTTTGTTAACATCTGATTGGCTATACAGGGTTTTATTGGTTTATAGAAAAATGTATAAAGAAAGAAGGAAGCACTTAGGCATAATAGTTAATAAGTGAGAAATAATTTGAAGGAACATTAAGGAGGGAATTTAATTAAAAGAAAATGTAACTGGATGACAAAATTAGAAAAAAAAACCCTTTTGCAACTCTTTTGATGATTGATATAAGTTACTAACAAAATACCGCATTTTATTCATGGCAAAATTAGATGACACACTGTATTGTTTGAAAGTATGAGAGAGAAAAAATTACCCCCCCAAAAAGTCCTTCCTTCCTCTGTCCCTCCATTCATTTCATTCTTCCTCCCTTCTTCTCTCCTTCTCTCCTTCCTCCCTTCTTCTCTCCTTCCTCCCTTCCTCCTTCCTTCCTTGTTCACACCATTTCTCCTTCTTTTGTCTTTCTTTCCTTCCTTCCTTCCTTCACTCACTCCCTCCTCTCCACTTCTTTTACCCTCCCACTCTTTCCCTTTTCTTTCTTTCTCTCTCTTTTCCCTCTTTCCCCTCTCTTTCATTCTTTCCCTCCAGGTTTCTCTCATTTCTGTGTATTTCTCCTTCTCTCCCCCCTTCTCTCATTTGTTTCTCCTCCCTTTTTGCTCTCATTTCTCTCACCTTAATTTCTGTTTTTCTCTCTCGTTCCTCTCCCTTTTTCTTTCTCTCGTCATAATCTGGAAGCTGCAGGACCCGGAGGGAGGCACGGGAAAAGACAGGCTCTCTTTGGGTGAGGGGTGCGGCTGTGGTGGCAGGCAAAGAGTTGTTTTCTTCAGGGAGGGGCCATGTGCCTCTGGCGGGAGGCTGAGTGCGAGCTTTAAAAAGAAAGGCAAGAGCTCTGGTTTGGGCAGCACAGTCACCCGAGCAACGAGAGTGACCGCCCCCTTTCCCCCACAGGATACACACACACACATATGCTCCTTCAATGCTGCCCAAACCGGAACTCTTGCCTCACCCTCCCTCCGCCTTTCTGTTTAAAGCTCACGGTGGAGTGCTCAGCTTCCTCCCCCATGGCACAAGGCGGGGCACAGAAGTTTGCCCTGAGGCAGAGAGCCCACGGGGGTTTCTCCCCGGCCAACAGCTTGGGAGGGCAGATCAGCTGTTGGGAGGGGAAAAACAGCGCCGGCTGCACTGCATGGGGTTGAAAAACCCTGCGCAGTGTTTGGTTTTTGCCTGCGCGCCCACAGATAGCGGGCGGGCTGGTCAGACAGCGGGCGGGCCGGATGCGGCATGTAGGCTACCCCTTGCCCAGGTCTGCTTCCATCCTTCCATCTCTCATAATACTAGACAACACAGTATCAACAGTAAAGAGCTTCAAATTTATAGGTTCTATCATATCTCAAGACCTAAAATGGTCAGCTAACATCAAAAACATCATCAAAAAAGCACAACAAAGAATGTTCTTTCTTCGCTAGCTCAAACTGCCCAAGGAGCTGCTGATACAGTTCTACAAAGGAATCATTGAGTCTGTCATCTGCACCTCTATAACTGTCTGGTTTGGTTCTGCAACCCAACAAGACAGAGACAGATTTCAGATTTCACACTTAGCCAATAAAGAATTCTTCTTTCTTTCTTTCTTTCTTTCTTTCTTTCTTTCTTTCTTTCTTTCTTTCTTTCTTTCTATCTATCTATCTATCTATCTTTCTATCTATCAGGCTGGCAAATTAATCTAGAAGTGTTTTTCTAGCAGGGCAACCTTAATATGAGTGGATATCAACTTCCAGAATTCCCCACCAGTTTGAAATTATTGTCAGAATTATTTTGAACTTGCGTTGGAAACATGGAGGATACCAGCCACTAGAAAGGTTTCTTAAAAAAGACACTATAGCATAAGTTTCTTCAGAAGGTTCTTTACTTTTCACTAATAATATCAAAAATAACTATTCACTTTATACTATAGAACAGAACAAACCACTATACTAAACACCAACCAACCTTGATCACAGCAAACTACACTATATTAGATTAGATTAGATTAGATTACATTACATTAGATTTATTGGATTTATATGCCGCCCCTCTCCGCAGACTCGGGCCGGCTCACAACAATGGTAAAAAACAATACATAGTAACAACTCTAATATTTAGCAATCTAAATTATAATTTTAGGTTAAAAAATCCAAAAGAAACCCCAATATATAAAAAACACAAAAAACACAATCAAATCATACACAGAAACTACATGGGCAAGGGGGAGATGTTTCAATTCCCCCATGCCTGACGGCAGAGGTGGGTTTTAAGGAGTTTCCGAAAGGCAAGGAGGCTGGGGGCAATCCTTATCTCTGGGGGGAGCTGGTTCCAGAGGGTTGGAGCCACCACAGAGAAGGCTCTGGGTCCCGCCAGACGACATTGTTTAGTCGGCGGGACCCAGAGAAGGCCCACTCTGTGGTACCTAACCGGTCGCTGGGATTCGTGCGGCAGAAGGCGGTCCCGGAGATATTCTGGTCCGATGCCATGTAGGGCTTTATAGGTCATAACCAACACTTTGAATTGTGACCGGAAACTGATCGGCAACCAGTGCAGACTGCGGAGTGTTGGAGTAACATGGGCATACTTAGAGAAGCCCATGATTGCTCTCGCAGCTGCATTCTGCACGATCTGAAGTTTCCGAACATTCTTCAAAGGTAGAGAGCATTACAGTAGTCGAATCTTGAGGTGATGAGGGCATGAGTGACTGTGAGCAGTGACTCCCGATCCAGATAGGGCTGCAACTGGTGCACCAGGCGAACCTCGGCAAATGCCTCCCTCGCCACAGCTGAAAGATGTTTCTCTAATGTGAGCTGTGGATTGAGGAGGACGTCCAAGTTGCGGACCCTCTCTGAGGGGGTCAATACTTCCCCCCCCCCAGGGTAATGGAAGGACAGATGGAGTTGTCCTTGGGAGGCAAAACCCACAGCCACTCCGTCTTATCCGGGTTGAGTTTGAGTCTGTTGACACCCATCCAGGCCCCAACAGCCTCCAGGCACCGGCACATCACTTCCACTGCTTCATTGACTGGACATGGGGTGGAGATGTACACCTGGGTATCATCAGCGTACTGATGATACCTCACCCCATGCTCTTGGATGATCTCCCCCAGTGATTTCATGTAGATATTAAATAGCAGGGGGGAGAGGACCGACCCCGCAAGGGAGAGACCTCGAGGTCGACCTCTGACTCCCCACTAACACCGACTGCGACCGGTTGGAGAGGTAGGAGGAGAACCACTGAAGAACAGTGCCTCCCATTCCCAACCCCTCCAGCCGGCGCAGAAGGATACCATGGTCAATGGTATCGAAAGCCGCTGAGAGGTCGAAAAGCACCAGGACAGAGGATAAACCCCTGTCCCGGGCCCACCAGAGATCATCCATCAATGCCACCAAAGCAGTTTCCGTGCTGTAACCGGGCCTGAAACCCGACTACTGAGGACCTAGATAATCGGCTTCTTCCAAGGACCGCTGGAGCTGGAGCGCCACTACCTTCTCAACAACCTTCCCCATAAAGGGAAGGTTGGAGACTGGACGATAGTTATTAAGTATGGCTGGGTCCAGGGAAGGCTTCTTGAGGAGGGGGCGCACAAGTGCCTCCTTGTACGGAGCCGGGAAGGACCCCCTCCCCAAAGAATCATTGATAATCTCCTGAACCCACCTCCACGTCACCTCCCTGCTGGCCAAAACCAGCCAGGAGGGACACGGATCCAATAAACAGGTGGCGGAACGCACAGCTCCAATGGCCTTGTCCACTTCATCAGGTGTCACCAGATCAAACTCTTCCCAGACAGGTGAACAAGTACGGGCCCCAGTCACCTCAACTGACTCATTGTCAGTCAACTTTGCCATCCAATCGGAGTCGAGGTCCGCCCGGATCCGACCGATATTACCAAACCAAACCACACTGGATCAGACGACACCAAACTACACTCATACAAAAGGTGTATAACATTATATATATGCACTAACCAATCAGGTCATAGAATAGATTGCATCATTTTGCTGAAGCACGATGACTCAGCCTTATCTTTCCATTACAGTAATTGCAACAATTCTACTGTTCTTGCAATATTTCCTGACAGTTATCACCTAGCACCAACTACCTTGCTGACTGGGGAATTTTGGGAGTTGACAGAATATGGAAATACACACACACACGTGTGTGTGTGTGTGTGTGTGTGTTTGTGTGTGTAGGCAGTAGTGGGCCACTATTTCTCGGTGCTACTGGAATGCCTCGGGAGCATGCATGTGCAAAGCACATACGCGCATGCTCCTGGCACGAGATTCAGCTTTTGTGCATGTACAGAAGCCAAATCTTGTGTAAGATTTCGCCAATTTTCAACATATTTTGCTTACACACATGCGCAGAAGCAAAAAATAGCTGAGAATTGGAAAAATGGCTGCTTCTGCAGCTTGGAGGCCTCTCAGAGAAGAAGAGCCTTCTCCTCACAGGTAACAGACCTGTGGCCACCCCACTGCTCATTCTGGCTGTCCCTGCCCATTCCCCACCTCATCCCCACCATTTGTTCCGGCTGCCCCTTGACTGTTCCTTGCCAGCTGCCACATCCCCACTATTCATTCCGGCCTCCCCTGTCTATTCCCTGCCGCGTCCCTGCCACCCGGTCTCTTTCTCCCCTACCTTTTCTGCCATGCAATGCTTCTTCACCCTCTTCTACGGTGTGGGGAGCAGGCCGGGTGGCCGGAGCCCAGCACCATTGCAGCCTGTTGCTGCTAGCTGAGGATCTCACTGAGTCTCTCAGGTGTGTGTTAATATTTGGCTGCTACACATGTGCAGTAACCAAAATCTTGCACAATCGTCCTCACCTGAGCGAGATTTCTACAATCTTCACAGTTTTTTTTTTAAACAACTGCCAGTAAGCTGGAGCTGGGTGTGCAGCTCCATTTTTTCCTACCGGAGTGGCATTCTCCCCCATTCCAACCAGGGCCCATCCACGTGTAGGGTGAAGAATAAAGCATGAGTCTTAGCATTCAGTAACAGCAGAACTTTTCTGTACAAAGATGGCAGTTAGTTTGTTCAGAATCTGTCAGTGAATGTTTAACAAAACTTCATAATCTTTATTACACAATTCTTGTATTTTGTGGCACTGTACATTCATTTATTTTAGAATTATCTTGACACTAAACTGAGAAGCTACATTATTTCCTACTGATATTTCTTGTGTGATACTGGCTACCTTGTTTAACTCATAGCACATAAAACCCAATGTAAATATTCCCTCAAATTAAAAAATTCTCTTTCTAAGTGAAAAGCATAAAATTTAACTTTTTTCTAAGTAGGATTAACTTTTTTCTAAGTAGGGTATCTATGTCAGAAAATGTTTGACCTTAACATTTCAGCCACAAATAAGCAATTTTTCAACATCTTTGGCTTCAATTCTCCATTGTATGTAATCTAAGAGTCACTGTCTCAAGATAAGATATCTGTGTACATCAATGGAGGGAGAAGGGGGAAGGCATGGTATTAACTACAAGCTTCCACATTTTGTTTACAACAAAATACAATTAGTCAACTACATATTTGTTTAAAAAGATGTGTAGCTATTCTTCATGATTACCATTTCATTCTCTTCTTCCTCCTGATTGTGGAGTGTAGATTTCTGGTTTTCTCTGCCCTTGTCATCTTGAGCTGATGCATTGTTTTCACCATTATACCCTACATTCTCTTCCTCAGGACCAAAATTGAAAGTAAAGAAATTATAGGCTTCTTCAGAAGTAGGATAATCCCTTTGAATCTAATGAAGAAAAGTAATTTTTTTAAAGAAGTCATAATACAACTCGAGAGCTAACTCTAACAGAATTTTAAAAGATTACTGTTTATCCTTTATAGACAATTACAACAGTAATTATGCATTTCTCAGCATTACTCATCAGGCAGTCTTCTCAAAAGTAAATGTTTCTGCACACACATATACCAATTTTTATTCAAAGTTGCCTTTTGAACCGTTGAGTGTCCAAAACCAGCATTCTTCAATTCTGAACTCTATCTAGGTTTCTTACTACCCTTTTAAAGCTTTAATCTTTCCAGGCCATTGATGTCGATATAGAAGTTGAATTGAAATATAACAGTGACCCTAAAAAAAATCTAGAAACAAATAAAGTCACAGCTAAAAGCCAACCAGAGTTTGTTAAAAACAGATCATGCTAAACCAATCTTATTTCATTCTTTGACAAAATGACTAAATTAGTAGCTAAGCTAAATGTTGTGGACATAGTATATTTAGACTTCAGCAAGGCATCGACAAAGTAGACCAAAATCTACTTCTTGGTAACCTAGAAAAATGTGGGATAGATAGTATCAACACGACATGGATTTATAACTGGCTGACAAACCTCAGTCAATAAATAGTCCTTAATGGTACTATATCTACATGGAAGGAAGGAAACAGTAGGGTACCACAAGGTTCCGTCTTAGATACAGCATTCTTCAGTATCTTCATAAATTACATAGATGAGGAAATAGAAGGGGAACTCATCAAATTTGCTGATGACATTAAGGTGGCAGAAATAACCAATATCCCATAAGTCAAGCTCAGGATCCAAAAAGATCTAACAGACTTGAACAATGGACCCTATACAACAAATGAAATGTAATGTGGAGAAAAGTAAGCTTTTACAATTAGGCAGGAAATACCAACAGCACAAGCACAGATTAGGCAAAACCTGGCTCAAAAATAGTAACAGTGAGCAGGACCTTGGAATCCTAATGGACTAAAATATGAACCAGTAATGTAATAACCAAAAAAGCTAATAAAGTAATACCTCGCCTTACGAACTTAATTGGTGCCGGGAGGAGGTTTGTAAGGTGAAAAGTTCGTAAGACGAAACATTGTTTCCCATAGGAATCAATGGAAAAGCGATTAATGCGTGCAAACCCAAAATTCACCCCTTTTGCAAGCTGAAGTGACCGTTTTCACACTGGTGGAATTTCCCTGAGGCTCCCCTCCATGGGAAACCCCACCTCCGCGTTTTTACGATGCTGCAGGGAATTCCCAGCATTGCAAAAACGGGCGCTTTGCTGGCAACGGAAGTCCGGAGGTGGGGTTTCCCAGCGAGGGGAGCCTCAGCGAAATTGCAAAAACACTGAAGTCCTCGAAACCCCACCTCTGGGCTCTGCCTCAGCCATTTCTTCTGGGGGTGACCCGCTGTCTTCTTTCCCTGCTGCCTCCTGTCTGCCGGGCTCTCTCCCGGGGGAAAGAACGAATCGAGGTCTCTCCTAGCCCCGAGAAAAAAGAAGCCTTCCCTTCAATCCGGACAGCCTGAATCCAAGGGAGCATTTTCCATTCTTTGGACGCTGGAGGAAAGGAAAGAACTATCTAAGCACCCAGAGAAAGGCCCCATAGAAAAGAATCCCTCCTTTTGATCCAGGCAACCTCAATCCAAGAGAGCGTTTTCCATTCTCTGGACGCTGGAGGAAAGGAAAGAACTCTCTAAGCACTCAGAGAAAATGGAAAACGATCTCTTGGATTGAGGCTGCCCGGATCAAAGGGAGGGATTCTTTTATCTGGGGGCATAGAGTTCTTTCCCTTTCCCCAGCATATTTTATCTGGGGTCTGAATCTAAGGGAGCGTTTTCCATTCTCTGGAAGCTGGAGGAAGGGAAAGAACTCTCTAAGCCCCTACAGAAAAGAATCCCTCCTTTTGATCCAGGCAGCCTCAATCCAAGAGAGCATTTTCCATTCTCTGGACGCTGGAGAAAGGGAAAGAACTATCTAAGCACCCAGAGAAAGGAATCCTTCCTTTTGATCTGAGAAGCCTTCCTCCAGCTTCCAGAGAATGGAAGCTGGAGGAAAAGGACTCTTAAAAACCCTCACAGAAAATTGAAAATGATCTCTTGGATTGAGGCTGCCTGGATCAAAAGGAGGGATTCCTTTATATGGGGACTTAGGGAGTTCTTTCCCTTCCTCCAGCTTCCAGAGAATGGAAAACGCTCCCTTGGATTCAGACCCCATAGAAAAGAATGCCTCCTTTTGACCCAGGCAGCCTCAATCCAAGAGAGCGTTTTCCACTCTCTGGACGCTGGAGGAAGGGAAAGAACTCTCTAAGCCCTCAGAGAAAATGGAAAACGATCTCTTGGATTGAGGCTGCCCGGATCAAAGGGAGGGATTCTTTTCTCTGGGGGCTTAGAGAGTCCGTTCCCTTTCTCCAGCGTATTTTCTCTGGGGTCTGAATCCAAGGGAGCGTTTTCCATTCTCTGGAAGCTGGAGGAAGGGAAAGAACTCTCTAAGCACCCAGAGAAAGGAATCCTTCCTTTTGATCTGAGAAGCCTCAATCCAAGAGTGTGTTTTCCATTCTCTGGACGCTGGAGGAAAAGGACTCTCTAAACCATCACAGAAAATTGAAAATGATCTCTTGGATTGAGACTGCCCGTATCAAAAGGAGGGATTCTTTTCTCTGGGGGCATAGAGAGTTCTTTCCCTGTCCCCAGCGTATTTTCTCTGAGGTCTGAATCCAACGGAGCGTTTTCCATTCTCTGGACGCTGGAGGAAGGGAAAGAACTCTCTAAGCCCCCATAGAAAAGAATCCGTACTTTTGATCCAGGCAGCCTCAATCTAGGAGTGCATTTTCCATTCTCTGGATACTGGAGGAAGGGAAAGAACTCTCTAAGCACCCAGAGAAAAGAATCCTTCCTTTTGATCTGAGAAGCCTCAATCCAAGAGAGCGTTTTCCATTCTCTGGACACTGGAGGAAGGAAAGAACTCTCTAAGCACCCAGAGAAAGGAATCCCTCCTTTTGATCTGAGAAGCCTTAATCCAAAGGAGCATTTTCCATTCTCTGGAAGCTGGAGGAAGGGAAAGAACTCTCTAAGCACCCAGAGAAAAGAATCCTTTCTTTTGATCTGAGAAGCCTCAATACAAGAGAGCGTTTTCCATTCTCTGGACGCTGGAGGAAGAGAAAGAACTCTCTAAGCCCTCAGAGAAAAGAATCCTTTCTTTTGATTTGAGAAGCCTCAATACAAGAGAGCATTTTCCATTCTCTGGAAGCTGGAGGAAAGGAAAGAACTCTCTAAGCCCCCATAGAAAAGAATCCCTCCTTTTGATCCAGGCAGCCTCAATCCAAGAGAGCGTTTTCCATTCTCTGGAAGCTGGAGGAAGGGAAAGAACTCTCTAAGCCCCCAGAGAAAAGAATCCTTCCTTTTGATCTGAGAAGCCTCAATCCAAGAGAGCGTTTTCCATTCTCTGGACGCTGGAGGAAGGGAAAGAACTTTCTAAGCACTCAGAGAAAATGGAAAACGATCTCTTGGATTGAGGCTGCCCAGATCAAAGGGAGGGATTCTTTTCTCTGGGGGCTTAGGGAAATCTTTCCCTTTCTCCAGTGCATTTTCTCTGGGGTTTGAATCCAAGGGAGCATTTTCCATTCTCTGGACGCTGGAGGAAGGAAAGAACTCTCTAAGCACCCAGAGAAAAGAATCCTGACTTTTGATCTGAGAAGCCTCAATCCAAGAGACCATTTTCCATTCTCTGGATGCTGGAGGAAGGGAAAGAACTCTCTAAAACCTCATAGAAAATGGAAAACAATCTTTTGGATTGAGGCTGCCCGGATCAAAGGGAGGGATTCTTTTCTCTGGGGGCTTAGAGAGTTCTTTCCCTTTCTCCAGCATATTTTCTCTTGGGTCTGAATCCAAGGGAGCGTTTTCCATTCTCTGGAAGCTGGAGGAAGGGAAAGAACTCTCTAAGCACCCAGAGAAAAGAATCCTTCCTTTTGATCTGAGAAGCCTCAATCCAAGAGAGTGTTTTCCATTCTCTGGACGCTGGAGGAAGGAAAGAACTCTCTAAGCACCCAGAGAAAAAAATCCTTTCTTTTGATCTGAGAAGCCTCAATCCAGGAGAGCGTTTTCCATTCTCTGGACACTGGAGGAAGGGAAAGAACTCTCTAAGCCCTCAGAGAAAATGGAAAACATCTCTTGGATTGAGGCTGGCCGGATCAAAGGGAGGAATTCTTTTCTCTGGGGGCTTAGAGAGTTCTTTCCCTTCCTCCAGCGTCCAGAGAATGGAAAACGCTCTCTTGGATTGAGGACCAACTCTGGCTTTGTGAAGCTGGAGCCCTCTATGCCTGCCTCCGCCTCCTCCTGCTGCTGCAGAAAGAGGCCGAGGGGTGCCCTTCCTCATTGCAGTCACGGGAAGCAGCCTGACTGAGGGGTTGCCTGCTTTATTTTCCTCCTCTTCCGGCGTTGAGTTTCGGTAGAAGGCTGAGAAGTGCCCGGCTGTTTCAGAAGGTGACAGCCGGGTGGATTTTTGCAATCGGCGGCAGTGGGTTCGTAAGGCGAAAAAAGTTTGTAAGGAGAGGCAAAAAATTTCTGAACCCCGGGTTCGTATCTCGAAAAGTTCGTATCAAAAGGGGTTCGTATCATGAGGTACCACTGTACTACCTTGGTTGTATCAACAGAAGCATAAAATCAAAATCACATGAAGTATTAATACCACTTTATAGTGGAATACTGCATCCAGTTTTGGTCATATTACAAAAAAGGTGTTGAGACTTTGAAAAAAAAAGTGCAAAGAAGAGCAACTAAGATGATTAAAGGCCTAGATACTAAAACATATCAAGAATGGTTGCAGGAATTGTGTTTGGCTAGTCTACAGAAAAGAAGGATTAGGAGTGACATGATAGGAGTATTCCAGTATTGAGGAGTGTTTGGCCTAGACCAGTGGTTTTCAACCAGTGTGCCGCGGCACACTAGTGTGCCGTGAGACATGGTCAGGTGTGCCGTGGGGAAATTAAACATGGGTCCCCAAACTACAGCCCGCAGAGGCCATTTATCCAACCTGCCGCCAGCTGCCTCCATCCGAACATAAACATTTCCCTCACAATCCCTCCAGCTATCAGCGACAGAAAGAGTGGAGGCACAGGGAACGCTCACTGACCAATCACCTTCTAGGATTCATCACAACCACTTGCGATGAACCAATAGCAGGTTGCCTCTCGTCCACACCCAGGAAGGTCCCCGCTCGGGCTGCCGCACACTTGTCATTGTGCGGCCGTGGCGAGTAGTTGAAGCTGCTACTCCTCCCCGTTTTCCCGATTTCTAATCGTGGTTTATCAGCGACAGAAAGAGTGGAGGCACAGGGAACGCTCACTGACCAATCACCTTCTAGGATTCATCACAACCACTTGCGATGAACCAATAGCAGGTTGCCTCTCGTCCACACCCAGGAAGGTCCCCGCTCGGGCTGCCGCACACTTGTCATTGTGCGGCCGTGGCGAGTAGTTGAAGCTGCTACTCCTCCCCGTTTTCCCGATTTCTAATCGTGGTTTAAAGCTAAAGTTTGCTGATCTTTCTTTGGACAGTTTTTGGTTATCTGTTGTCAAGGAGTTTCCCATTCTGGCCAACAAAGATTGCTCCCGTTTTCAACCACATATCTATGTGAGCTGAGCTTCTCAAGCTTGACTGCGATAAAAACTAAAAACAGAGAGAGACTGAGAACTGTTGAGGAAGAGCTTCGTGTATGTCTTTCTACCATTCTTGCCCTTTTGTGTTCATCAAAACCGGCCCAGGTTTCACACTAAGTGAGTATAAATACATTTAGAAACGGACCACAGAGGTCATGTAGTCCAACCCCCTTCTCAAGCAGGTGACCCTTACAAAATTGGATGGGACCTTAAGGAGGTCATCTAGAATCATAGAGACCATCTAGTCCAAACCCCTTCTCAAGCAGATTTCTACAGAATCAGAGAGATGGAAGGGACCACAGAGGTCATCTAGTCCAACCCCCTTCTCAAGTCAGTGACATCTCCAGATTCCCAAACAAATTAACAAGTGTTGGAAGGGACCCTGGAGAGAGAGAGAGAGAGAGAAATGCAAAGGGAGTTTGAGAGAGGACCATGTTGCAGTGTGTTCCCCCGGTCAATTTAGCAGGTCAGAATTTGTCAAATGTGTATGGGTGGAAGGACAGGGTGGGACTGGATGACCACCAAGGTCCCTTCCAACTCTTGTTAAATGTATATGGGTGGAGGGTGGGGGTGGTCCAGAGCCTCCAAACTTTTGCCTCTCTTGACACTTTATTTTGTCATAAATGCTCCACGCATCGTAAAAATTCCAAAGATTACCACGAGGAGCAGGTCATAAAGGGGCCCCAGACAGCAACCAGCCTTCAGTTCTCTCCTTTGCTACCTAGCAGTCTCCCCCAAACCTCTTTTGAGAGGACTGCTCTGATTGGGTTCCCAAATTAGCTTTTAAAGGATTAGCTTGTTGTGAGGCAAGGAGTTCCACCAGCCAATTTAGCAGTCCAAGAATTTGACCGGAAGGCCAATTCTCCTGCTTGCGAAGAGGGTTCAACTAGATGGTCTCTGAGGTTTCCTCCCTCTCTATCATTCTGCAAGTCTCCTGAATGAGAAGAAGGGTCAGACTAGATGGCCACTGAGGCCCCTTCCATCTCTATCATTCTGCAAGTCTCCTGAATGAGAAGAAGGGTCAGACTAGATGGCCACTGAGGCCCCTTCCATCTCTATCATTCTGCAAATCTCCTGAATGAGAAGAGTGGTCAGACTAGATGGTCACTGAGGCCCCTTCCCTCTCAATCATTCTGCAAGTCTCCTGAATGAGAAGAAGGGTCAGACTAGATGGCCACTGAGGCCCCTTCCATCTCTATCATTCTGCAAATCTCCTGAATGAGAAGAGTGGTCAGACTAGATGGTCACTGAGGCCCCTTCCCTCTCAATCATTCTGCAAGTCTCCTGAATGAGAAGAGGGGTCAGACTAGATGGCCACTGAGGCCCCTTCCATCTCTATCATTCAGCTGGGGGGGTGTATGAAAGAGCAAACTGTCCCATTCTTTCCTTGCAAAAGTAGCGTTTTGTAACAACCATTCGGATTGGATGGCGGCGAAGTGTTCCATGTGGCCAAAAGGCTGTGGCTGAATGTGGATTTTTGTGATGAAAGGGCTGGGGTGAAGAGCTAGAGGCCTTTGGGCGAGGGAGAGAAAGAAGCGGCCAATCAGCTGCTGCAGAGGAAAGAGCTTCATCCAACTGGCAGAGGCAAAAAGTCCCATCCCCTTCGAGATACGAACCCGGGGTTCAGAAATTTATTGCCTCTTCTTACGAACTTTTTTCAACTTATGAACCCACCGCAAATCGCAAAATGGCACTCTGCTGGGTGCCGCCGCCTGCCTGTCACCTTCTGAAACAGCCGGGGGGCTTCTCGGCGTTCTCCCAAACACCGAACCCGGAAGTTCGGCAAAGGTTCAGGTTCCGGTTCCGGTTCGGGAGGCTGCCGAGAAGCACCTGGCTGTTTCAGAAGGTTACAACCGGGCAGCGCCTGGTGGAGCGCCATTTTTACGATCGGCGGCGGGGTTTTCGGCGGATCTGGAGACTGGAAAGGAGGTGGGGAATCCCAATAGGGAATTCCATGGGCAGAGCTTTGACGTCATGAAGACGTCCTTCCTGGAGACCACATTTCGGCCGACCAGGAAGGACGTCTTCGTGACGTCAAAGCTCCACCCATGGAATTCCCTATTGGGATTCCCCACCTACTTTCCAGCTTCCAGATCCGCCGAAAACGCCACCGCCGATTGCAAAAACGGCACTCCATCGGGCGCTGCCGCCCGGCTGTAACCTCTTGAAACAGCCGGGTGCTTCTCAGCGGCCTCCGGAACCTGAACCTGAACTTTTGCCGAACTTCCGGGTTCGGGAGAATGCCGAGAAGGCCCCCGGCTGTTTTGAAAGGTGACAGCCGGGCGGCGGCGCCCAGCAGAGCACCATTTTGCAATTCCCCCCCCCTTTGCACGCATTAATCGTTTTTACATTGTTTCCTATGGGAAACATTGTTTCGTCTTACGAACTTTTCACCTTACGAACCTACTTCCAGAACCAATTAAGTTTGTAAGACGAGGTATTACTGTATTTATAATTGTCATCATATATTACTGTGTATTTCAGTATCACATATGCTCAAGAGTATTTTTAACCATATTCAATTCATAATTCAGTCTTAAATAATCACAAAATAAACTTCAAAAGTCATCACAATCATCACCTGTGATTTTTGTTTGCCTCTTCTAACATCACGAAACTTCACTCTTGCAGGTAACTTCCCTTCTTTTCTTTGTACTGAACTCAACAAATGATTACCTATCTGCAAATATATATGGGGAAAAAATGCATTAACTTATATTGTCTTTCTATTTTCTGCATAATAAATAAGTATAGTCAAAACTATGAACATATTTTAAATTATGCCTTACCAGGAGATGGAGAAATGAATGTGCATTAAATTTTTTAATAAGCAGAGAAAATGGAAATATTATGGAGGAAAGTAGAAGATTTTTAAGAATACATTTTTGTGCACAGCAATAGACCCCACATCTTTTAGTATCAAGAAATGTCAGTTAAGAGAAGCGCGAATATTAGAGAAAATAAACAAATGACAAATCCACTCCAAATGCCAGATGCTTTCTTGTGTTCCTTGGTTCATCCACTGCTGGATCATGTTTCACTTTGAAGCTCTGAACTATCAAGTACAACAAAAACTCAATAGGTCACCAAACAAACCACTTTTGGAAGTTCTGGAAGCTGCCACAAGTCCAGAAAAAATCCAGTTCTTGACCCAGATTTCTGACCTCAAGATTATTTGGATTTCAGGATGTTTAGTCTGCTAACATGAGTGTTATTTAAATATAATACCAGTCTCAAAGACGTCTGTACATTTGAACACTTAAATTATTAACATTTTTTCTTCTAAACAATAAAAGGTATTTCTAATAAACATTATAGCAGAGTTCCCCAATCCTTCTAACTTTGCGTACTGGTCTGGAGTGGGAGGAGAGATTATTCTACCACTAGTGCAAATGAAATATGTGTGCATGTGCTCACCCACAGCAGGGGGAATGCCCGCACATGCATATGCTTGCCAGCTACTTCAGGTGGCCCCGTTTTGAACAGCTCATAGTCCAGTAGTTTGGCAATCCCTGCATTACATTATTTATTTAAATTATGGTATTCCCTACAATAAAGAACAAGAATTATGAATGCGCACATTAGAAATACCCCAGAAAAGAAAACGCTATTAGTAAAGCCTTTAAGAAAGAACTTAGAATTTCAAAAAACAGATCTGAATGAACATATTTTAGTGATCCATCCCATGTAACAGCAGTGATCTTTTTCAAAGATGGGGAAATTTTAGCTCTCTTCAATTCACATTTTTGACTCACATGAAATCTTTCTTTGCTATCATAGAGCAGTAAAAAGGATTACTCTGGGACCAGCTCTCAAGCAAAAATCCAGAAACTGAATTTTCCAACACTATAGCACCCACACCAACCACCTTAAAATCCTATTCATTTGCTAGGAATTCATCGTGAAAAAATCCAGCCTGCCAAGATTAAGTCTGTTTCCATTTTTATATGTTCTAATGTACTTTGATTATTCCAAATTGGGCCAAGGTTGTGTCTGGTTGCTAATGAAACTGCTCATTACAAAAGAGAAGAAAAATGTAGACTTGAGCAATGTTTTGCCTCCATCCAGCCAATCAAAGATATCAAAAAATAAGAATCCCATCACAAGGCAATGAGATGGGCAAATTGTAATTTTTTCTTCTCAGTGGCCTCAACCATGGAAATTCATTCTTGTTTAGCTACAGATTATTTTTCTTCTTCCTTTAAAATTACACATAACTATACTTCTGCCTATCTATTAAATCCCAAATATACCCACAATCTCCAAAGAACCAGGTGTTACGAGAGAGATTGTCTTACTCGTGCAGCCTTCAGTTTTTCTCTCATGCGTTCTCGCACAGAAGTCTCTGCAAACTGTGTCCCCGAGGTAGATGGAACTGGAAGCAAATCTAGAGAGAGAATTATACAATGATAACAATGAGTTCTCTTTTAAAGTTGAATTTCTTTTTTTAGAATAAATTTTTATTTATTTATAAACTTTAAAAACATAAAATAAAAAATAAAGAAATGAAACATTGTACAATACAAGCCAAGACCAAGACATACAACATTTATATCTCTTGGAGTATTTTATGGTACATACTGTATATTAACTAACATTTTATGCTTATTTACTATTTTTACTTATTTCTACTATCATTATAATCAATACATCTCTAAGGATCTTAAATGTAACACCGTTACTTAATATATATGTTTCTAAATTTTTGACATGATAAAGTATTATAATTATTTGTCCTTACCATCTCTTTTTTTTGAAGGGGTATACAATTTTTCTTTATTTTTCTTCCAACAACATGAGCAATAAAAAACACAGAATCAATGCTTAAAATAATAATTAATGATATTTCTTTGATACGTTAAACATTCAGAGAAAAAAATGCAAATGATACTTTCAATATGTACTTTTTATCCTCTTCCTTGCTAAGTTAATTAAAATTAACTATACATGAGATATATTTCATCTACAGATAACAATAATATGAAATCTAGTCCCTTATACTCCCTTTTTCTATTTATAATAAAACATAAACATCTTAACCTCTTAACTCAATATCTAATTTAATCCTTTCATCTGTGCGTTAACTCCTTATCCAATGCTGCCACCAATCCTTATTTCATCATCTGGGTCTTTAATAGATTAAAATTAAATCATCATGCATTTCTTCAAAAGTAATTAAAAGAAAATACTTCTCAATTATTTTTAGTTTCCAACCATTCATAAAACTTTCCCCAGATCTTATAGTAATCACACTCCTCTTTATCTTTAAATTTTAAAGTAAGCCTATTCATTTCAGCACAATCTAATATCTTATGTAATATTTCTCTTTCGTCTGGAATTTTATTTAGCTTCCAATTTTGTCCCTATGCTATTCTAGCTGCTGTTAAAATATTTATAATCAAATATATTTCTTCTTTATTAAAATGTTCTGGTAAAATACCTAATAGGAATATTTCTGGTTTAAATTCAATAGTCCTTTTCAAAATCTTCTGTATCCAATGCTGAATCTCTTTCCAAAATTTCTTAGTTTCTGTGCATGTCCACCACATATGATAAAAAGAGCCTGACAGCTGATTACATTTCCAACATTTCATTGATCTATTTTTAAGCATTTTTGCTAATCTTTCTGGTGTCATATGCCATCTATAAAACATCTTATATATATTCTCTTTATACGCTGTTGACATTGACATTTTATAATTTCTTTCCCAAATTTGTTGCCATTTATCAATATCTATTGAATATCCTATATTCTTCATCCACTTTATCATTGTATCTTTAACTTGTTCAAATTCTAAATCAATAGACAAAAAATAGCCATAAAACCTTTTTATCATATGCTCATTGGAGCCAAATAAAATTTCATCTAGTTTAGTTTTTTCAAGATTTATACCTTCTTCTTTATTATTTTCGTTATATTTTGCCTGCAATTGTATATACGTATACCAATCAAGGTTTATACCTTGTTTTTCTAATCCTGTCATTATTTTCAACCTTTTTGACTGTCCTATTAAATCTTTATATCTTGAAATTTTATTCCACTCTACTCTGCTGGGGTGTATCTGAGCTTCCAAAGGTGCAGCCAATAAGGTACTTTAGAATAATGTTTGTTTTTAATTTTTCCCCATGTTTCAATTAAAGAATTTCTAATGCTATGTCTTTGAAAGTACCTATGTATAGTCCATTTTCCATGCCATACAAATGAGTGCCATCCTATCTGTAAATCGTACCCTTCTAAAGTCAAGTCTTTTGTTTCTGAGCATTATCCATTCTTTAATCCACGTCGTTGCCGCAGTTTGATAACACAAATGCCAGTTTGGAAGTCCAAATCTTCCTCTTATTCGTACATCTTGTAAATATTTTAAACTAATTCTTGGTCTTTTTCCTTGCCAAATAAATTTAGTTGTTATCTTATTCATATCATTAAAAAAGGTTTTATTAACTTTAATTGGTATGTTTGAAAATAAGAAAGGCAATCATGGTAAAATATTCATCTTAATTAGTGCAATCCTGCCCATCAATGACAACTGCAAGTTTTTTCACTTTTGCAAATCAGTTTCAATTTGTTTCTTCAATTTAATATAGTTTTCTTCCATTAATGTCAAACATCTTGCTATTAACTGAATTCCCAAGTATTTTACCCTCTTCACTATCTGTATGTTTAAAAGTGTCTTTAAATCATTTTTTGTTTTCTGTCATATTTTTTACAATCATGTTTGTCTTCTCTTTATTGATTTTAAGTCCTCCTACTTCTCCATAATTCTCAATTTGAGTTAGGAGTTTTGGGCCTGAAGAAAGTGGTTCTTCCAAAATGAAAACTAAATCTTCCGCAAATGCTTGTAGTTTATATTGTTCATCTCAAATTTTGAGGCCCAAAATCTCTTTGTCTGCTCTTTTAGCTCTAGTCAGTACTTCTAACATCAAAATAAATAACAGTGGTGATAATGGACAGCCTTGTCTTGTACCTTTGGTGATTTTTACCAAATAAAAGAAATAAAATATTTACTAAACTTAAAAAATTAAATATGGACATAATTTGCTTACAAATTATGTCTGGGAAGAGTTTGATCTGGTGACACCTGATGAAGTGGACAAGGCCATTGGAGCTGTGAGTTCCGCCACCTGTTTACTGGATCCGTGTCCCTCCTGGTTGGTCTCGGCCAGCAGGGAGGTAACACGGAGCTGGGTCCAGGAGATTACCAACGCTTCCTTGGGGAGGGGAGTGTTTCCAACACTCTATAAAGAAGCGCTCGTGCGCCCCCTCCTCAAGAAGCCTTCCCTGGACCCAGCTGTACTTAATAACTATCGTCCAGTCTCCAACCTTCCCTTTATGGGAAAAGTTGTTTAGAAGGTGATGGCACTCCAGCTCCAACGGTCCTTGGAAGAAGCCGATTATCTAGGTCCCCAGCAGTCGGGTTTCAGGCCCGGTTACAGCATGGAAACTGCTTTGGTCACGTTGATGGATAATCTCTGGCGGGCCCGGAACAGGGGTTTATCCTCTGTCCTGGTGCTCCTTGACCTCTCAGCGGCTTTCGATACCATCGACCATGGTATCCTTCTGCACCGGCTGGAGGGGTTGGGGGTGGGAGACACTGTTCTCCAGTGGTTCTCCTCCTACCTCTCTGGCCGGTCACAGTCGGTGTTAGTGGGGGGTCAGAGGTCGGCTTCGAGGTCTCTCCCTTGTGGGGTGCCTCAAGGGTCGGTCCTCTCCCCCCCGCTATTTAATATCTACATGAAACCGCTGGGTGAGATCATCCAAGGACATGGGGTGAGGTATCATCAATACGCTGATGATACCCAGCTTTACATCTCCACCCCATGTCCGGTCAATGAAGCAGTGGAAGTGATGTGCCGGTGCCTGGAGGATGTTGGGGCCTGGATGGGTGTCAACAGACTCAAACTCAACCCGGATAAGACGGAGTGGCTGTGGGTTTTGCCTCCCAAGGACAATCCCATCTGTCCATTACCCTGGGGGGGGAATTATTGACCCCCTCAGAGAGGGTCCGCGACTTGGGCGTCCTCCTCGATCCACAGTTCACATTAGAGAACCATCTTTCAGCTGTGGCGAGGGGGGCGTTTGCCCAGGTTCGCCTGGTGCACCAGTTGCGACCCTATCTGGACCGGGACTCATTGCTCACAGTCACTCATGCCCTCATCACCTCGAGGTTCGACTACTGTAATGCTCTCTACATGGGGCTACCTTTGAAAAGTGTTCGGAAACTTCAGTTCGTGCAGAATGCAGCTGCGAGAGCAGTCATGGGCTTACCTAGGTATGCCCATGTTTCACCATCACTCCGCAGTCTGCACTGGCTGCCGATCAATTTCCGGTCACAATTCAAAGTGTTGGTTATGACCTTTAAAGCCCTTCATGGCACTGGACCAGAATATCTCCGAGACCGCCTCCTGCCGCACGAATCCCAGCGACCGATTAGGTCCCACAGAGTGGGCCTTCTCCGGGTCCCGTCAACTAAACAATGTCGGTTGGCGGGCCCCAGGGGAAGAGCCTTCTCTGTGGCGGCACCGGCTCTCTGGAACCAACTCCCCCCAGAGATTAGAACTGCCCCTGCTCTTCCTGCCTTCCGTAAACTCCTTAAAACCCACCTTTGCCGTCAGGCATGGGGGAATTGAAACACCTCCCCCGGCATGTTCAATTTATACATGGTATGCTTGTGTGTGTGTCTGTTAGTATATGGGGTTCTTTTAAATCTTTAAATATTTTAAAGTTATTTGGATTATTTATGATTTGTTCTATCTTGTTGTGAGCCGCCCCGAGTCTTCGGAGAGGGGCGGCATACAAATCTAAATAATAAATAATAAATATTAAAAATCAACATAAAAAGTTTTTGGAAAATAAATCTCTAAGAGAATTGTATGTTTCATTAACTGATCAGAGTAAAAGAGGAGTGGCAATGTATGTTAAGAAGAATATAGAATCTAAAGATATATATTCCGATCAAGAAGGAAGAATTTTAATGGTTGAAATAAAGATGAATACCAAAATATATTATTGGTTGCGATTTACTCTCAAATGATAATCAAGAAATATTCTACACAAGATTACATAAAAAGATTAATGAATTAAAGTTTGAAAATATTTGTATATTAGGAGACTTTAATGCAATATCAAATATCGGATTGGACCATAAGACTAACAAGCAAATTAAAACAAAAAGAAGGATACTTCCTAAAGCCTTTTTCAATATGGTAGAGGAATGGAACCTGATTGATCTCTGGAGAGCTAAACATAAGAGAGAACAACAATACACTTTTTTTCCGGCTAGATGCGGATCTTGGTCTAGAGATATGGACTACGTTAGAATTAACGAAACAGACAGAAAAAGTGGATATGGAAACGAATGTGGATCTTAATCCTATCACTATACAATGGAAAGGTAAAAGAAAAAGACCAAGATGGATTTTAAAGAGAGAAATTTTACCAGAAAAAGACCTTTCAATTATTTATAAAGAAAGAGATGGCATTTTTCTTTCAAGAGAATAAAATAGGAAACACTACCTTACAAATTCTTTTTTTTTTAAATAAATCTTTTTATTAATTTTCATAAAAGGACGCACAAACTTACAAACATTAAACATATAGTTTGGGGAGGTATCCTCCCCACTTATCTCAAAAGTGTAAATGCAGATATAGAAAAAAGAATACAAAATTGAATACATAGTTGAATACTGATACATAAAAAATAGCTAATAACAGGGGAAAAAACTAGTAACAAGTAATTTAAACTAAGATAAAATCAAACATTCTTCTCATCTTATTACTATTGTATATATAAACTAATTCTAGTACCATTCTTTAAAAAAGGCAAATCTCAACCATTACATATATATTTACTTCTTACATATGTTGACTTTAATTTTCTTTAATTTTTTTCTTGTCTATCCATATATAGACATTGTTCCATGTTTCATAAAATTTTGTTTCTTCTTGGTTGTTTAATCGTCTTGTCATCATATCCATTTCCGCGCAGTCTATAGTATTTTTATAATAACTTCGTTTTCTTTGGGGATATTTTCCCCCTTTCCAATTTTGCGCGTATATAATTCTTGCCGCGGTTAAAATATGTACAATTAAATATAAAATTTCTTGCTTATAAACCTGGTTAGTAATTCCTAACAAACAAAACTCCGGGGTGATTTCTATATTTTGCATAACTATTTCTTTTACATTCTCTCTATCATTTTCCAATACGTTTTAGCTTTACCACATGTCCACCATTGGTGGTAGTAGGTCCCTATTTCTTTCTTGCATTTCCAACATAACGGGGAAGTCTTGGGAAACATTTTTGCTATTCTGTATGGTGGGAGATGCCATCTATAAAACATTTTAATTTGGTTTTCTTTCATAGACACTGATTTTGTCATTTTCCAATTATGTATCCAAACTTTCTCCCATGTGTCTATATCTATATCTTTCCCTATATTCTTACGCCAAGCTATCATGTTATCTTTTAAAGTTAATTCAATGTTCTTATGGGCAATCAAATATTTATATATTTTCCCAATTGTTCTATTTTGATTGATAGTAATTAAATTACTCAATAAATTTTTATTTTTATTAAAAATATAAAGCGTGGTATCCTTCTGGTATCTAGATCTAATCTGTGCGTAATGCCACCAATCAATTATTGTTCCTTGTTCTTGTAATTTAATTCTAGATTTTAACTTCATTTGATCATCTAACAAATCTTTATATCTTATTATTTTGTATCCTTAATAGAATTTGGGTGTGTAATTGCTTCTAGAGGGGCCACCCAATCAGGGATAGTTAAAAAATGGTTTTTCCTTATATGTTTCCATACCTCCAATAGGTATTTTCTTAATGTGTGTCTTTTGAAATATGAATGATTTTTATCTTTATCATACCAAACAAAGGCATGCCAGCGAAGCATAAGGTCATGACCTTCTAATTTTAATGTTCTTTTATCTTCCAGAGTTATCCAGTCGTTAATCCATGTTAGGGCGGCTGCCTGATAATATAATTTCCAGTTTGGGAGGGCAAAGCCTCCTCTCTCTTTTATGTCCTCTAGCATATTTATTTTTATTCTTGCCTTTTTACCTTGCCATAAGAATTTTTTAACCATATTTGTTAAATCTTTGAAAAAATTCCCCCCTGGATTTATTGGGATTACCTGAAACAAGAACAAGATTTTGGGTAAAATGTTCATCTTGATTGTGGCAATTCTACCCAGAAAAGATATTTTTAAATTATTCCATATTTCTAAATCTTTTTTGATTTCCTTAATTAATTTTATATAATTATCATTTTTTAATGTTATTGTTTTGGAAGTTAGCCAGATTCCCAGGTATTTAACTTTTTTAACTATCTTAATTCCAGAAATGCATTCCAAATTACTTTCTTGAGTTTTATTCATATTTTTTGTTATAAATTGTGTTTTATTTTTATTTATTTTTAGACCTGCTACCTTACCATATTGTTCTACGGTATTGTCCAGATTAATCTTGGAGCTGTTGCAATCGGATCTTCAATAATAAAAGTCAAGTCATCTGCAAAGGCTTGAACTTTGTATGTCTCTTTTCCAACAGTTAAGCCTTTTATCCTTGAATCTGCTCTAATCTTTATTAGTAGGGTTTCTAAAGACATAATAAAGAGTAAGGGTGAAATGGGACATCCTTGTCGAACTCCTTTGTTTATTGTAAAAGCTTCTAATTGGTCATTATTTAATATAATTTTAGTTGTTTGCTCTGAGTAAATATTAAGTTATATTAATATATTATATTAAGTTATATTAAGTTAACAAATTTAGGACCAAATCTCATTTTATTTAATTGCATTTTTATAAATATCCAATTAACGTTGTCAAAGGCTTTTTGGGCATCTAAGAACATTAATGCTAAAGTTTTTTCTGGGTGTTGTTCATAATATTCTAATACATTAATAATTGTTCTAAGGTTATTTCTAATCTGTCTACCTGGCAAAAAACCATTTTGGTCTTGATGGATTTTACTATTTATAATTGTTTTTAACCTATCTGCATATATTGCAGTAAATATTTTATAATCGACATTTAATAACGATATTGGTCTATAGTTTTTAATTTTTTCCGGTGCTGTACCTGGTTTGTGAATTAGGATTGTCAAAGATTCAGACCATGTTTTAGGAATTTTACCGTCTTGACTGCATTCATTAAAAATTTGTAACAGATTCTTTCTTATTGTCTCATTTTCTATTTTATACCACTCTGCTGGAATGGCATCTGGCCCAGTAGCCTTATTGTTTTTCTGCCTTTTAATAATTGTAAGGAGTTCTTCCAATGTTATAGGACTTTCCATCCTCTCCTGTTGTTCTTCTGTTAGTTGAGGTAACTCCGAGCTTTCTAAATATTTAAATACTTCATCTTCCTCAATATTATCATTTTTATATAATTCTTTAAAAAAGTTTTGTACTATATTTGCTTTCCCTTCTCTATCATATTTTATTGTTCCATCTTCGTCTTCTAATTTTTTAATTAGTTTAGATTGTCTCTGTTTCCTTAATTTATATGCTAGCCACCTACCTGGTTTATTGGCATGTTCAAAATAGTATTGTTTGGTTCTTTTTATTTTTTCTACCATTTGATTCTGGTCCTCCAATCTAATTTTATGTTTAATAATATTTATTTTTTTTCCTAAATCTTTGTCTTTTATATTTTGTTGTGATATTCATTCTAGCTGTTTTAATTCTTTTGTTAATTGTTCGTATTTACTTTTCTTTCCCTTATTATATTTTGCTGTATAGGATATTGTCAATCCTCTTATGTATGCTTTAGTTGCATCCCATAAATTTTGGGGAGTAGTGTCTGTGGTTTTATTAATTTCAAAAAATATTTTTAATTCTTTCTCAATCCAATCTTTATACTCTTTCTCTTTCAGAATATTTCTATTCATTTGCCAATTATAACGCTTTTTGCTATTTCTCATATAAACTATTACTGGATTATGATCCGCCCATGTATTCACATCTATCTCAACCTCTTTTATATATTCTGCTGTTATTTTCGGGGCCCATACCATATCTATTCTCGTCCAGATTTTATGGGGATTTGAATAAAAAGTATACTGCCTTTTTTGGGGATATCTTTCCCTCCAAATGTCATTCAATAATAATTCTGTTTTCATTTTTTGGAAAGTGGAGGGTAGTAAATTCTTTTTTTTTCTTTTTATTGTTTTTTCCCCCTCCTGAGTGGTCTAATTGTTTATTTGAAATAGCATTAAAATCTCCAATAATTAGCATATTTTCCACATTTAATTCAATAATTTTTTGATGCAATTTTTTATAAAATGTCATTTGATCTTCATTTGGGGCATATATAGAAACAATAGTAAGAGGTCTAGGTTCAATACTAACTTGGACAATCAAAATTCTGCCTTCATCATCACTAAATAATTGTTTGGAATTTATAGAGTTCTCCACATACATCGCTACTCCTCTTTTTCTTTGGTCTGCTAATGCAGCATACATGTTTCCAATTTTAGTATTTAATAATAAATTCCGATTACTTTTTTTTATATGTACTTCTTGTAATATCACAATTTGAGCCTTTTGGTTCTTAATTTTCGAAAACATTTGCTTCCCTTTTTTTGGTTCATTTAGTCCATTAACATTTACAGAGAAGATTTTTAAGTCACTCAATATAGTCATTTATTGTATTTTTTGGTTTCGCGCTGTGGTTGCTTTCTTCTCGCGCCTTGGTCCTGTTCTTGCTCTTGTGATAGAGCCCCCATAGCTTCCGCCTGGAGTGCTGTCATTTCTTTTGTTATTTGCTCCATTTGGCTTATTCCACTGTTTTCGTAAAAGTCTCTTGCTTGATCTAGATTTTCCAGTTTGTATCTTGTAGATTTCCATGTCAATGACAGTCCTTGTGGAATAAGCCAACGAAAAGTTATGTTCTCTTTGATCAAAATTTTGGTCAAGAAGTGGTAGTCTCTTCTGTTCTCTCTGACGCTTCTTGGAACCTGTTTCAATATTTTTGTATCTTTACCCTTGAATTGCCATTGTCCAGATCTTGCCCAATGTAGAATGTCATCTCTCAGCGTTCTTCTTACAAATTTGATATGAATCTCTCTTGGAAGATTATGGCGACGAATGTAGCTATTAGAAATTCTGTAAACTTCATCGATTTCTTTTATTATTTCTGCAGGATCCATTTGTAGAATTCCTCCAATAATTTCGGCCATAGTGGCCTTTAAATCTTCATCCTTCTCTTCTATAATATTTTGAAACCGTAGCCCATATGAAGCACGTTGCATTTCCAAGTGTGTGATCGATTCATCATATCTTCTATAACGCAGGTGCGCGCTGTCATCAAGATGGTCCATTCTTTTCTCAATTTTCTCTGTTTTTTCTTCAACTGCTTTCATTCGATCTTCACTCTCCTTCAAAGTTTGTTTAACGTCCTTCATCTGGTCCTTCATCTCTGCTGTATCTGCCTTCATCTCAGCCATTTCTGCTTTTATGGCTTCTCTCTGCTGGGATGCATCATTTTGTGATTGAAGCATGCTTTCAATGCATTCAATGTTTCTTGTATTGTAGTAAGTGAGGATTGTTGTGGCTTTTCTTTCTCCTTCTCCTTGGTAGACATAGTTACAGACAAGACCTGGTGTGCCGGGGAAGAATGGGGTGATCCTTGGGGCGATGATGCCGCAGACATTTGTTTCTTGATTGTTTTAGTAAAAGTAGAAGTACTCGACATTCTTAAATTTACCGTTGATGTTATTTTATGTTAGCGAAATGTAGAGAATCACTACAAATTCCAAACGTATTCAGTCAATTTCTAAAACAAATTCCCTTAAGAAAAACACTTAAATTGCGAATATAATCAATATTATAATTTTAAACAAATATCACCTTATATTGTCTTATTACTCTAAATTAAATGCTATGAAAAAAAGAGTAAAATAATAAAACAAAATAACCTTCAATACAATTTAACGTAAACCAGGAAATATAAGAAAAGAAAAATAGGATTTGGCACAACAGAGAAAGGAGAATAAAAGTACAGGAGAGAGGAAGGGAATAAGAAGAATATATATAAGATTTATATAGGATAAGAATAGGAGGGAAAGAAAGAAATAGAGAAAAGAATGAAGAAAGAATAAAGGGAGGAAAACAATCTAAAAAAGGGGGGGGATTTACTTTAGTTAAAATAGAACAAAGGACCAAGGATTATTTAGCAGTGCATATATTAATCTAAATATAGGTATGGAAAAGAAAAGGAAATTCAAAAGGATTTTAAAAAAATTAGGATATAAAAAGGAAACAAAGAGCGAAATTCAGCTAATTAATATTCTAAAGTGATTATGTTGATTGAAGATCTTTTCTGTTTATAGAAAAAGAGTTAATTTGAAGAAGTTCCAATTATTTCAGCAGTGATGGGAATAAAGTTTAACCTTTTCAAAGTTTATAAAGTCTCGGTTTTCAAAGTAGTTTTAATATATTTGTCTGGTGTTAAAATGGAGTCAATCCGTCTCTCGCAGCTCAGAACAGAATAAACAGCCTCTCTGCTACGAATCCGATGAAACAGCCAGTAATCCAAACGAAGTAATCCAGATGTGAACGATCAAGTAATCCAAAAATTTATAATCCAAAGAGGAAAAGAGAAGAGAATCCTTCTTGTGTATTTATCTCAGTTTATTTCATCTTCTTTTATTTAAAAGTTTATTAAAAATTTGCAATAGGTTTTATGCAGTTAAATCCTTCCGCTGCGTAAATCAGAGCCCAGGATTCATTTTCTGGTATTTTAGTAACAAGTTATCTCACGGAGAAAAGAGGAAACACATTTAGCCAAATAATTTCAATTTGTTGCTATTCAATCTTTTAAAGTCTAATTTTAATTCTTTTGCAAGTTTTCTCTGTTTTTTCAAACGTTTAACAGTCCAAGTTCGAAGTCAAAACAATAGGTGAAAGTGATGGAAATAAGATCCGGCTGTTGATTTGCGCCTGGATACAATGTTTTAGACAACTTTCACTTTCGCCTTGGTTCAAAAAATTCTTTAACTTTTCACTTTCTTTTACTCCAGTCTTGTTATTTGAACATGAAACGTAGAAAAAAAATTTTTTAACCTTGGTTGTATTCCTTTGTCAATAAAAAACGCTGTAAACTGCTTTCACTTTTTTCAATTCTTTCTTGCTTCCCCGGTGGTTAGGTGGGATCGCAATGGCCGTGTCCTCCGTGCTGGAGGGCCGGTTCTCCCTGCACCCGAGCTGTGGGACGGACCGCTGCCTCTTGAGCTTCGGCGGGAGCTCCTCGGACAGGGGGAAGTCCCCTGTTCTAGGATCGAGCCATCCGGACTCGATCCGATCACAATGGAGCGACCTCGGGAGGGGTGAAAAGGAGTCTCTAGGCAGAGCTCTGCCAAGAGACTCCGCTGCGGTCCTCAGCCAGACCGGAAGTTCTACCTTACAAATTCTTTGGGACATGGCTAAAGCTTATTTTAGAAGTTTAGTTTCGACTTGTACAAGCAATCAAGATAGACAAATTTTTGGATATAAAAATGATCTTGAAAGGAGACATAGAGAACTGGAATAGTCTTTACAATCAGATCCCAGAAAATATAGAAATTCAGGAAACATTGGACTTGACAAAGCACATTTGATTTGATGGAAAATGAGGAAATAGCTAAAAACATTTAAAAAAACAAGACAATTTTTTTTTTGAACAGGCGAATAAAGCAGGGAGATGGTTGGCTTATAAAGTAAGGAAAGACAGAGAAAAAATGGATAAAATATTTAGGGGATGAAGAAGGAGAATTGAAATACAGTGGTACGTCGTCTTACAAACTTAATTCGTTCCGTGACCATGTTCGTAAGTAGAAAAGTTCATAAGAAGAAGCTATTTTCCCCATAGGAATCAATCTAAAAGCAAATAATGCATTCAACCCCATCCCAAAAGTCACCCATTTTGCCTTGCACCGCTGGGAATCCCCGCTTCCAGACTTCCGTTGCCAGCCAAAGTGCCTGTTCTTGCGTTGCTGGGATTTCCCTTAGCCACCCCTTGCTGGGAATCCCTACCTCCGAACTTCCATTGCCAGCCGAAGCACCCGTTCTTGCATTTTGGATGCACAAAAGGCTTTTGACAATTTAAACAAAGAGGGGCAGCATACAAATCAAATCAAATCAAATCAATCAATAAATAAATTTCTAAATAGACAATTACAATATATGAATTTTGAAGCAAGGTTCTTACATGTCATAGAAGCAGTTTATAATAAACAGTCAGCGAGAATAATTGTGAATGGAGATATGACTGATAAAATAAAGTCCTTACCATCTCAATAACAATATCCTAATTATTAGTATTATTTGATTTCCTTCTGTCAAGCCACTCATACAATAAATTTCAAGTTTCATAATACCCCGAATCTTCTTTCTCTTTCAATTCTATCATCAATTTTTCTAGTTCTGCACAATCCACAATCTTATAACATTTTCGGTTGGTATCCCTCCTTGTTTCCAGTATTGTGCCAGGATGATTCTTACTACTGTGAGAATATGTAATATATTATAATGGTATTGTTTTTCTATGTTTTGATCTAGTATCC
Organism: Erythrolamprus reginae; assembly: GCF_031021105.1. Classification (NCBI taxonomy): domain Eukaryota; kingdom Metazoa; phylum Chordata; class Lepidosauria; order Squamata; family Dipsadidae; genus Erythrolamprus; species Erythrolamprus reginae. The sequence goes on along the minus strand of NC_091956.1, from coordinate 38,376,717 downwards.
CGAGGAGGAATACTTCTGGTTTCTTTTTCTTCTAGCCATATTCATTATATTATATCCATATTTTTTTGCCCGCCCAATCATGTTTCTCTTTATGATTTTTTCCTCCATTTTATAGTTTGTTAAAAATTTGTAAGTTTTTGTTATTGTTTTGTCATCTTGTAATAATAAAATTATGTCCAATTCTGATTTTTCTTTTGCAATTCCAAATTTCTTTTTGTCATCTTTTAGCCTTGATCTAATTTGGTAATAAAGCCACTAATCTATTTTTATTCCTTGTTTTATTAGTTCTGAAATCTTTTTTATTTCTTCTTTCCCATCCAAAATGTCTGAATATTTAATATTCTTTCTAGTCTCCACTTTCTGATTAATGATTTATTAAAACTGATTAGGTTGTAGAAATATATTTTGGGCATATTTTTCTGTTTAGTGGATAAAAGCTTGGAATATTTTTTTTCCCAAAAGGTTAGGATGTCGTCATCAAAAATAATTAAAACTATAATAGCAGACAACAGCACCAACAGCAGGACAAAAAACAATTCCTGAAATGGCTTCAGTAGAAAAACAGGGACAAACCCCATCATTGCAATATTTACAGGCATCACTGGACTTGATTCAAGAATATATGATCAAGTCACAAGACACTATGACCAAAACATAGGAAGCAGTTTTGCATAATCCTGAAGAAACAAAAGGAAAATTTGAAGAGATAAAAGGGGACATCAAACAATTAGATATTAAAATGGGAAACTTACAGGAAACAATTATAAAACATGAACAAATAATAAAAACAATAGAAGAAAAAACATAGAGAACTGGAAAAAATGGGAAGAAACTGAAAAGAGGCTAAGACTGGCAAACAGAGAGCTGGAAGGAACAATATCACAGCTTGAGTAAGGCATTAGACAATGAAGACCACAAACTACTTCTTCATAAGCTAGAAAAATGTAGAATAGTCAGCACCACCATCAGATGGATTTGTACCTGGCTGACAAACCATACTCAACATGTAATCCTAATGGAATTATATCAACATGGAGGGAGATGGGCAGTGGGGTTCCAATTTAGGACAAGTTCTCAATATCTTTATACGTGATTTTAGATGAGGGAATAGAAAGGAAACAAATCAAATTTGCAGATAACACCAAGCTGGCAGGAATAGCCAACACTTCAGAAGATAGGCTCAAAATCCAAATGGATCTCAACAGACTTGAACACAGGACACTATCTAATAAAATGAAATTCAGTATGGACTAAAGTAAAATTTTACACTTAGGCATCAAAAAAATTTGGCTCAATAGCGTTAACTGTGAGAGGGATCGTAGAATAGAATAGAATTCTTTATTGACCAAGTATGATTAGACACAAGGAATTTGTCATTGGTATTTATTTATTTGATTTCTATGTCGCTCATCTCCGAAGACTTGGCGTGGTTTGCAACATATAAAAAGAGTAAATTACAATAAAATGAATCCAATTAAATTAAAATTACATAGCTATCTAAAATCCCTAATTATATTAAAAATCAATCACATCCATTCATACAGCAATCATACAATCATTTGTCTAGTATGCCTAGAAGAAAGATCTCCGGTTTTAATTTAAGTTTAACTTTAGTTATTTCATAGATCCACAGTTTAATTTTATTCCAATTTTTTTAAATTTGGGAAGGTCCACCACACATGGAAAAAGGTTCCATTTTTGTTTCTGCATCTCCAGCAGTCAGGTTTTAATTTGGGGTAAATTTTGGCTAGTCTTGATGGTGATATATGCCATCTATAAAATATTTTTAAAATGTTTTCTTTATATGCGGTAGATTTAGTTAATTTGTAATTTTTTGTCCAGATTTTCTCCCATTGATCGAGGTATATACTGTGTCCAATGTTTTTGGCCCAGCTAATCATATTGCCTTTGACTATTTCTGTTTCCATTTTGTATTCTATCAAGAAACTATATATCTATATATATAAGTCTTTCTTAATGTTGTAAATGTTGTTTTATAGGAGTTATATTTTCAAAGACTGTATTACACATATTGTAAGCTGCCCAGAATTTTTTGGAATTTGGACAGCCTTAACAAATCTAATAAATAAATAATAATGCTTTGTTTTAAAAAGCTTTGCTAAAGGGAAGATATAATTCATGGTGTCTGAGAAGGCTTTGCTGTGCTTTAATTTGCTGGTAGGTGATATAAACAGAGTGTCCAGAGGGAAAGCATTTTGAAATTCCCTGATATTTCCCTGACATTTCCCTGTAACTTGCGATCTAGTTAAGGTGCGGTCATAGATGATGTCATACCAAATGACTAAGCCATGGGGAAATATCAGTAGCTGAGGAAGCAAGTTATTGTCACAGTTATGCTCATTTTTGCTTGACTCTGCCAGGCAATGTGATCCATTTTTTTTAGATGATTTTCCCCCGACTTTTAAACATTTTAATACAGTTTGGTTTCCCCCCCGATTTATTCCTTTTCTTTTCACGAATTCCCTGATAATTCCCTGATATTTCTGAAACCACTGATTTCCCTGATAATTCCCTGATTTTCCTATTTTCCAAGTTTGCTTGGTTGAAAATAGGCGTTGATTGCTTACCTGAATGCCTCTTCTCGTACGCTGAGCGGGTACAGCAGTCACGTGGGTTGCTCACTGTCCAATCCGCATAGGACTGAGTCTGTCTTTAAAAAGATTGCTGGATCTGCCCCTTCCCCAGAATTTGCAAATCCATAGACTTAGGCTCGAAAAGTAGTGGCTTGAATAGTGCTCTACTCTCATAGATAATAAAGGAAGAAATCAAGGCACAAGCATAGTCAGAAAGACATAGGGAGGGAAGTGACTGCTGTACCTGCTCAGCATATGAGAAGAGGCGTTCAGGTAAGCAATCAACGCCTATTCTTCATATTGTAGGAACAGGTCCAGCAGTCACGTGGGACATACCCAATAGATGTGTCCCTAGGGAGGGATTAGTTGCCTTATAAAAGAATTGGGAGAGGCCCATGTGGCCGCCTTGCAAACTTCCTCCAAGGGCGCTTGAGTTGCCCAGGCTGCTGATGTGGCTGCACTTCTTGTAGAATGTGCTGTGATGCCTTGTGGTACATTGAGGGATGCTGACTTGTAAGCTTTGGAGATTGTCCCTCTAATCCAACAGCCTAATACGGTGGATGAGACTTTGGACCCCAGAGACCTGGGGTGGAAAGCTACAAATAGGGCTTCTGACCTACAAAAGGTCCTAGTACGTTGGAGATAAATTCGCAGAGCTCTAGTAAGGTCCAAAGTGTGCCATCTGACGGAGAGATGGTGGTTTTGGTTAGAGCAGAAAGAAGGTATTACAATGTCCTGGGATCTGTGAAACATGGAGCTGACCTTTGGTAGAAAGGTGGGGTCCAATCGAAGGACCACTTTGTCCGGATGAAATTGGCATAAGTCCTGGCAAATAGAGAGCACCGCCATCTCAGAAATGTGTCTGGCAGAGGTGATTGCCACCAGGAATTCTACTTTGTAGGGCAGGTGTCGGTAGGAGGCAGAATTTTGCGGTTCATATGGAGCTTGGGTAAGAGAATGCAGAACTCGAGGTAAGTCCCAGGATGGATATCTGTGAACAGTGGGAGGCCTGAGGTTCGAGATGCCTCTTAACAGTTCTTGTATTTCAGGGAAACTGCGAAGCAGTTGTCTTCGGGGTCCTACCACAACTGAGGATAAGGCTGCTAGGTGTCGCCGGATAGTGTTGACTGAGAGACCTAGGTGGAAGCCTTTCATGAGGAAGGAAACGATTCTGTGAATAGGAATACACAAGGGATAGAGGCCTTCCTGGGAACACCACTGGTGAAATTTGGACCAGGTATGGTCGTAGATCCTGTTGGTAGATATTCTTCTAGACTTTAGGATCACTTCCACAGCATCTGGATCATAACCTCGAAGGTCTAGGTTGCGCCGGATAACAGCCAAGTGGTGAGATGGAACAACTCCAGGTCTGGATGGTGAGCGACCCCCTGCTGCAACATATCCTCTGAAGCGGGGAGTCGCCAGGGGGCCTGGACGGATAGCCATCGGAGGTCCGCGAAGTAGGGTCGTCGAGGCCAGTGAGGGGCTATCAGTATTACCTGGGCCTGCTCGAGGAGGATCTTGTGTTTTAAAATATAATCTTTATTACAAATAAATGGGGGAAACGAATACAAAAAACAAAAGGTCTATTTAGACATTGGTACAATTTGTGTGGTTTTAAAGTATGCAATTTTAAAATAGTATACATATTTACATGGGGGAGGCAAAGGGAGAAGAAAAGTTAGAGCAGGAAAGGAGGAGAGAGAGGGGGTAAAAGGAGGAAGAGAAGAGAGAAGAGCAAAGAGCAAAAAATGAAGAAGGAAAAGAAATAAAGCAGCTAGATGAGAAAAGAAAGAGCGAGAGCATATAGAAAAAAGATAGAAGATAGGACCAGCAATAGGCTGGGGTATCGTATCCTTACGACGTAAAGTTCATATTTATCGTTGGAGTGCCGTTCCCTTTTTTAAAAAATAGTTGTAAATTTCTATTAGTTGGATTAGGATTGTAGTTTTAAAATTTATCCCGTGTTATATATGTGTGTGTGTGTGTGTGTGTGTATGCGGTAGAGTATCTTGCAGGAATTTGTATATACAATTAGGTTATTTTGTTGAATTACTATCTTTTTGTATTAATTGAAAATTTTTCCTTTTTTTCAGCCAGTCATACCATTTGCCCCAGACTTGGTAAAATACCGTATCTTGTCTATTTTGTAATTCCATAGTTAATTTTGGATATAACATTTACCTTAACAAATGGGAAAGAATATGGACAAAAAACTATAAATACACAATAGTCACCACCCAGAAAGAAAACCAATACAAAATGTTTTACAGATAGCACCTTCCTCCAGCAAGACTTGCAAGAATTTACCCAAACATGTCTCCAAAATGCTGGAAATGCGATGAAAAAATTGGCGCTTACTATCACATGTGGTGGACATGTGACGTTGCAAAAATGTATTGGCTAAAAATTAAAAAAATTATAGATCAAATTATTTCTGCAAGTATATCCTTAAAACCAGAATTGTTTTTACTAGGAATAATTAGACAAAAGATCAACAAAGATGATTATTACATTATAATTCAAATTCTAACCGCAGCAAGAATCTTATATGCCCAGACCTGGAAACAGAAGCAAACACCTTCCATATTAAACATCGTAATTAAAGTCATGGAATACGCAGAAATGTCTAAATTAACTATGGAGGATCTTGTGGATCACATCTGACAGGACTGGAATTGGTGGGAAGGCGTATAGGAGGCCTGGAGGCCAAGGGGTTCTGAGTGCATTGCTTGCTTCTGTTCCCGGGGAAGGGAATCTGGAATAGAACCGAGGGAGCTGAGCATTGGTCGCGGTCAGGGCCACCATCAGGAATTTTGGGGCCCCATACAGCCTAAGTGTCTGCCCCCCCCCCATTTTAAAACTATTTTAAGTCGCCAAGCCACTCCATCCCCCGGGGATCATTTCCCGCTTCACGCCAAACGAGGCGGTCCCATAGGCCAGTGTTTCCCAACCTTGGCAACTTAAGATATCTGGACTTCAACTCCCAGAATTCCCCAGCCAGCAAACGCTGGCTGAGGAATTCTGGGAGTTGAAGTCCAGATATCTTCAAGTTGTCAAGGTTGGGAAGCACTGCCATAGGCTATTTCAGGAACTGGGTTAAGCCGATTGTGTGGACTCGTCCAGGAGAAAGAAAGAAGCGGGAGCGACGAGGGAAAGAAAGATCCTCCTGGCATCGGTCAGGCGGAGCGAGGCTTATTTACGGCTCCTTGGCACTTCTCCCTGCTTGGAAGAGGCCTTGTTGACAAAACCATGTGCTTTCTAGCGAGGGGAGAGGGGAGGGGGATCCCACACCCGGCAGCCACCGGTGAGGAGCTGGAAAGGACGAGGGGAGAGAAAAAGCAGGGTAGCAACAGTCAGGCGGGTGTCTTGAGGGGGCACTCCCATCTGGAAGGAAGGGAAGAAAGGCGAGGGCGAGCTATGAAGGAAGGAGGGAGGGAGGGAGGAATGGTAAAAGGGGCGATCAAGAGAGGAATGGGTGAATGAATGGACGGAGGGTGGGAAGGAAGGAAGGAAAGAGGGAAGGGACAGGAACAGAGGAAGGGTGCAAAGGAAGTAAGGAAAGGTGTGAAAGGGGAGAGTAAGAGAGGAAGGAGTGAAAGAAGGGAATGAGGGAGGAAAGAAGGGAGGAAGGAGAAGGAAAGCAAGAAATGGAGGGAGGGAAGGAAGGAAAGAAAGAAAGAAAGAAAGGACAGGAACAGAGGAAGGAAGCAAGGAAACTTATGAAAGGGGAGAGTAAGAGAGGAAGGACTGAAGGAAGGGAGGGATGGAAGAAGGTAGGAAGGAGAAAGAAAAGAAGAAATAGAGGAAGGGAAGGTAAAAGAGAGAAAGAAAAAGAGCAAGAAGGAAAGCAAGAAAGAGAGAAAGAAAGAAAGAGAATGAAAGAGAAATAAAAATAGAGAGGGGGAATGAAAGAAATGGAAAGAGGGAAGGAAGGAGAGAAAGAAAGAGAAAGAAAGAACGCAAGAAAAGAAAGAAAGCAAGAGAAAGAAAAAAGAATGAAAGAGCAAGAGAGAAAGAGAGAAAGAGAAAGAAAGAGAGAAAGAAAGAAAGGCAACTTCAAAGAAAGGCTCACTGAGCATCTCTCACTCTCTCTCTTTCTATCCCTCTTTCTTTCTCTCTCTTCCTTTCTATCTCTCCTCTCTCTCTCTCCCTCTCTTTCTACCCTCCTTTCTCTTCCTTCCTTCTCTCCCTCCCTCCCCTCCCTCCTTCCTTCCTCTCCATTTCTCTTTCCCTCCCTCTCTTTCCCTTTTCTTTCTTTTGGTCCACTTCTCTCTCTCTCCACTTCTCCACTTGCCTCCCCCTCGCGCCTCGCCCTTCCAACCCGGCCACCTGCGTGCGCTTACCTGCTCCCAGCGCCAGCAGCAGGAATTCGAGTAAGCCCCAAAGAAGCCATTGGCTCTGGGCGGCGGCCGGTGTTCATGGCCCCCCCGAACCCCCAGCCCAGCACTTCCGGAGGCCGAAAGGGGCGGCTCTCTTGCCCTTGCAATCCTCGGGGGGACACAAGGCCGGCGGAGAAGCCGGCCGGGCTCAGCCCTCTCCCGGCTTCCCCAATTCCGCTTCCCCAGCAGCGCGGCTTGGCCTCCTTCCGCGGCTGCCATCGGGGCTCCCTGCCTGTCTGCCGGCCTCCCTGCCTTCTTTCCTCGCGGGGGTCGGAAGAAGGTGCGGGCCGCGGTCAGAGAAGCTCCGCAGAGGCAGAGTTTGTCTCAATCGGGGTTGGAGAGTTTTTGGCAGGCGCCGCCCCCCCCCATTTTCCAATTTGGCCGGGCCTATGACACCACTCCCAGTAATACCGGTCTATCGGCGGCCCTGGTCGCAGTCGCAAACAGATCTAGCGATGGGTGACCGAATCTGAGGCAGATCTGCTGGAATAAGTCTGGATGGAGACTTCACTCCCCTGGATCCAGCGTCGATCGGGAGAGCCAGTCCGGCTGCACATTGAGGATTCCCAATATATGATCAGCTGAAAAAGACTGCAGGTGTCTCTCTGCCCAAAGGCCCAGCTTCAGGGCTTCCTGCATCAGGGCCTTGGATCAGGTGCCTCATTGTCTACAGATGTGGCTCTTCGTAGCCATATTGTCTGTTAGGATTAGGACATGTCGGTTGAGAATGTGTGGTTTGAACCTCTTGAGGGCTAGCGACATTGCTCTCAGTTCCAGCCAATTGGCTTGGTTGACTCCTCCGATGACCACATGCCTTGGGCTATCAGACCCGGAGCGTGGTCTCCCCAGCCCAGGAGACTGCCGTCCATGGTGATGGCAAACTGTCTGGAATCCTGAAAAGGGATCCTTTGTCCAGAGCGGAGGACGTCCACCACGAGAGGGATCTCAGGACGATGGAAGGGATCAGAATGGAGCGTGCTGAGTTGCTGGTTCCTGATCTCTGGAATGGCAATAAAAGCCATTGGAGTTCCCTAGCATGGAGGCGTGCCCAGGGAATCATACAAATACAGGACACCATCTTTCCCAGTAGGGAAGACAGCATGGAAATGGAGACCTTACCTTGGGATCTGACTTGAGTGATAAGCTCTTTGATACTAATCTTCCTTTCAGGAGAAAGCAAAACCTGAGATAGGTTGGAATCTATGACTGCCCCCAGGTGCTGAAGGGAGGTGGAAGGATGAAACAGTTTTTAAAAAAAAAAATTAATGGAGAAACCATGCTCCTGTAGGAGAGACATGGATAACTGCAGATCTGTACAGGTGCCCTCTTTGGAGGGACTGGGAACTAAAATGTCATCCAAACAGCACAAAATATGAATGGGGGTAGCCTGAATATGAGCTGCCAGGGCACCCAGGAGTTTAGTAAAGACTCGAGGGGCTGAGGACAGACTGAAGGGCATGGCCCTGTTCTGATAGTGTTTGCCCTGAAAGGCAAAACGGAGAAATTGTCTGTGGCCTTTTAAAATGGGAATGTGGAGATAGGCCTCCATAAGGTCTAAGGAGGACATGAAATCCCCAGGGTGAATAGATGCCAGAATAGAGGACAAGGAATGCATCTTAAACTTTCTGTATTTGATATGCTGGTTTATCTTTTAAGATCCAAAATGGCTCTCCATCCTTCAGAGGTCTTAGGGACCATAAAGGGGATGGAATAGAAACCAAGTCCTCTTTGCGAGGAAGGAACTGGCTGAATAGCCCAAATGGAGAGGAGATGATAGATCGCTTCCTCCATGCAGAGACGGGAGGAAGGGATTCTAGGAGAAGGGCACAAAATGAAATGTTTGGGAGGAATGGAGATAAACTCCAGTTGAAGTCCCCGTGCCACTGTGGAAATAACCCAGGAGTCCTTACAGTTGGAAACGAACCAGGCCAGGCGCCCCCCAATGGAGATAGAGTGGTCATTACCACCTGGACCTTTTTGAGGCCCTCAAGGCAGAGGAGCCTCTTTGATATCGAGACCCTGTGCCCCTGGGGATTCTATCTGATTGGGAACGAAACCGGGAATTATACTGACCTGAGTTTCTTTGAAACGCGAACCCCTGATCTTGTTGGCGATTGGACCGCCGAAAGGACTGAAGCTTTTTAACAGACTTCTTGGTAGTAGGCCCCAGGATTTTCTTCTTATCAGTGATTTCTGTAAGTAGAGGATCAAGTAAATCACTAAATAATAGCTTACGTTTTAGAGGACCCAAGGAAAGCTGCCACTTCTGCCTCACTCCCGCTTGCCAAGGGCGGAGCCAGAGAAGCCGCCTGGCTACTGTCAAAGCAACCACCAACTTTGCTGCAAATCTTGAGAACTGTAGGGTGGCATCCGCAACATACTGGGCTGCCGCAAAGACTTTGTTGAGGTCTTGTTGACCCCTTAAGTCATTGGGAGGGATATGCTGTTGAAGTTGCTGCAACCACAGAAGCATGGCTCTAGTAAAGAAGGATGCTGACGCTGCACATTTGATTGTCCAGGTGTCTGCCAGGAAACATTTCTTAAGCATTTGCGTCAGACGTTTGTCCTCTGGCTTTAAGACTTCTTCTGCCTCGCCAGGCTGCTTCAGAATGCAGAGTCTTGACCAGTTCATCTGCTTTGTGACAAATAAGAAGATCCTCATAAGAAGGTGAGACTTTATAAAGTTTCTTATCTTTAGAGGAGTGATTGGAACCTAGAGATGATCCCACTGTTTCAGCAAAGCATCCTTAAATAGTTTAGGCATGGGAATGACCTTGGTATCTTCCTGCTCCTGCATGAAGAAGGGGAGATTCTCCTCCTGTGGACTATTAGAAGTAGGTGCACGTTTGTCCTGACCTGAAAGGCCTGTGACTGCTCTTGCCTTAAATAGTAGAGACTTAAACAGCTGAAAGGGAAAAATAGTAGAGGATGGAGGGATCTTGATTTGAGATTCTTCATCCTCAGAGAGGCCTTGGAAGGGGTCATCCCTGTCTTCAGGATCATCATCCTCCTCGTACTCCTGCTCAGAGGAATCAGAGTCTGGTTCTTGAGGAACTCTGTAGGTTGAGAAGGAAGTCAGGAGTCTAAGATGGGTTTGACTATGAGGATGGGGCTATGCATTGAAGGCCTTGAATTTGGCATCAATGGCTTGAGATAAGGTAGAAAACATAGATTGCAGTTCATGAGGAAGGTTAGTAATAGAAACAGGAAAATCAGCAGGAACCCTGTTGGCCCTGGAAGATTCAGGTTCTGAAGGGCAGATTCAAATGATCTGGTACCTCTGGACCTAAGCCCCATAAGTTAGGCTGGGATCTGTTTAGGTTTGGCTCGTCCAGAGACAAGATAGGTACACCTGAGAGAGGCAGATCAAAGGAGTCTGGGGGTTCAGGTGAGCTAACATGCACTTGGGTCTGCACTCTTAAGTGTTTAGCTGATTGTTCATGATTTTTTTGGAGTGCTTTATCTCTTCTCTTTTCAGCTCTGGTGGGCCTAGCCACTGGAGAAGCTGCGAAAGATGAAGATGAGGACTGGGGGATGGTTTGAATCTCATCACCAGCAGGCCTAGGGTCCTGATTATTTCTGGAAGAAGTGCCTCTCTTGGAAATAGTAGAAGCCAGGGCCTGAACAATTTACAGGGACAAGGTCTGGAGCCAAAAATTTGGGAGAACCAATAGGCTGAACAATTTAAATCCCAAGAGGAAGGGGGCCCAAGCTCCTAGGACCAGGAGCATCTGCTCTCAAAGACAAGCCTGGATCAATCCAGACTTTGTTTCAGTGAGACCAGCAGGGCTAGGCCTCAATGATTAAGCAACCAAGGCACGCTGGTTGAGAGGCCTAGCACAGGAGTACAAGGCTGAGACTCTCACAGCCTACTCTGGGCCACACGGCAGACTTTATGGCGCCAGACGGCCTGTGCTTGGGTGGGCCGTTGGTGCCGGTATTACTGGACGCTGAGGGCCTTCGCATCAAGAAAACTCACTAAAGAGTTAAACTAAGTCTGGGGGACAGAACAAGTGCCCTTGTAAAGCGTCCCACTCTGCAGGAGGTGCCAAAATAAATATAGCCAAGTAATAAAAACCTCCTAGCCGGGCAGATTTAGCAGAAGAAATACAGCCGACTGAAGCGATAAGGCAAGGTAATTATGCAATTAACTGGAAGCCTTATCACCGCTTCTCTGCTCAGAGCCTAGCCCTGGAGGGCTGGCTGTAAGCTGAATTGCTTCGATTCAATAGAAGAAGTAATTACTTATCTTTTTTGCTGAATTTTGGTAGAAGAAGGGAAGGTGTTTGTTTCGAGAGGAGCTAAACCACCACGCATCCTGCTGGTAGGAGGACTGAGCAAATTCTGGGGAAGGGGTGGATCCAGCAATCTTTTTAAAGAAAGGCTCAGTCCTATGTGGATTGGGCAGTGAGCAACCCACGTGACTGCTGGACACACTCCTACAGTACGGAGAAGCCAGTATTTGCCTAGCTTAGTTTGGTTGAAAAGTAAATATTGCTAATGTTACTAATGTTGTAATAAATTAATAGACCTTTAGTACTGTATTGGATTTAGTTGGCTAGTTGAACTTTGCAAGTACAATCTGTGTATGATTTTCTGTGGTATTAAGAGGCATTAAATAATGAGCCCATTTTTTGAAGGAAGCAGTTATACTTTCTGCAAGCGAACACATCAAAAAAGAATAATGCACTTGGTTTTGTTTGGTTAAACTTGTCAGATGTTTAGGAGGCAAAACCAATAGGGAAAGCAGGCTAAACTGGAAAAAAAATCTTCCAAAAATTCTTCCAAAATTTCTTTTCCTATTTCAAACGATTCTCATAAAATTATACTCAATTTTTTTTACAGAATTAAATAAACTGATTTCCAAATTCATTTGGCAAAGGAACAAATGAAGGATAAGACTATCTGATTTACAAGACGTTAAGAGCAGAGGTGGCTTTGGACTACCAGACTGGAAGACATATTATAGGGCAGCCTCCCTAGTATGCATAAAGGAATGGATTAACCTGGAAAAAATATATACTGCAATTAGAAGGGCATGATTTGGAAAAGGGATGGCATGCATACCTCTGGGACATAGGTGACAAAAACATTTTAACCATTACCTGAAATATTTTAACCATTACCTGAAAATCCCAAATTGGCTGTCAACCATGGAGGCATTAATTTACACAAACACAATTGAGATAACCAAAAAAAAAAATCAAATATTCTAGACCCATTTGGTAAATTGAAAAGCAGAGAAGAATTGGTGAAACAAAACATAAATATAGATTGGTGGACCTATTTACAAATTCAAACGAGGTATAAAAAAGATTTATAAGGGACAGGTATTGACAGTCAAATCCAGCAGTTAAACAAATTGTTAACAGGCCCAGACAAAAAAATAATATCAAAAATTTATAAATATCTAATAGAATATGAAAAGCATGAGGAAATAGTCAAAGGGCCGATGGTCGCCTGGGTGAAAAACATTGGTTGTAGCATTCACCTGGCAGAATGGGAGGATAAAGAGGATAAATCAGCACCTAAAAAACAATAACTTATTGGACCCAAATCAGCATGGCTTTACTGAAGGCAAATCATGTCAGGCTAATCTCATTGATTTCTTTGACTATGTCACAAAGGTGTTGGATGAAGGTGGTGCCATGGATATTGCCTACCTGGACTTCAACAAAGCCTTTGATACGGTTCCACATAAAGAGCTGATAGATAAATTAGTGAAGATTGGACTTAATCCCTGGATAGTTCAATGGATTTGCAGCTGGCTGAAGCGTAGACATCAGAGAGTTATTGTTAACGGCAAGTATTCTGAGCAGAGTCAGGTTATAAGCGGTGTGCCACAAGGGTCTGTTCTGGGTCCTATTCTTTTTAATATGTTTGTGAGTGACATAGGGGAAGGTTTGGTAGGGAAGGTTTGCCTATTTGCCGATGACTCTAAAGTGTGCAATAGGGTTGATATTCCTGGAGGCGTCTGTAATATGGTAAATGATTTAGCTTTACTAGATAAATGGTCAAAGCAATGGAAACTGCAGTTTAATGTTTCCAAATGTAAAATAATGCACTTGGGGAAAAGGAATCCTCAATCTGAGTATTGTATCGGCAGTTCTGTGTTAGCAAATACTTCAGAAGAAAAGGATTTAGGGGTAGTGATTTCTGACAGTCTCAAAATGGGTGAACAGTGCAGTCAGGCGGTAAGGAAAGCAAGTAGGATGCTTGGCTGCTAGAGGTATAACAAGCAGGAAGAGGGAGATTATGATCCCGCTATATAGAATGCTGGTGAGACCACATTTGGAATACTGTGTTCAGTTCTGGAGACCTCACCTACAAAAAGACAGAGGTATAACAAGCAGGAAGAGGGAGATTATGATCCCGCTATATAGAATGCTGGTGAGACCACATTTGGAATACTGTGTTCAGTTCTGGAGACCTCACCTACAAAAAGATATTGACAAAATTGAACGGGTCCAAAGACGGGCTACAAGAATGGTGGAAGGTCTTAAGCATAAAACGTATCAGGAAAGACTTAATGAACTCAATCTGTATAGTCTGGAGGACAGAAGGAAAAGGGGGGACATGATCGAAACATTTAAATATATTAAAGGGTTAAATAAGGTCCAGGAGGGAAGTGTTTTTAATAGGAAAGTGAACACAAGGACAAGGGGACACAATCTGAAGTTAGTTGGGGGAAAGATCAAAAGCAACATGAGAAAATATTATTTTACTGAAAGAGTAGTAAATCCTTGGAACAAACTTCCAGCAGACGTGGTAGATAAATCCACAGTAACTGAATTTAAACATGCTTGGGATAAACATATATCCATCCTAAGATAAAATACAGGAAATAGTATAAGGGCAGACTAGATGGACCATGAGGTCTTTTTCTGCCGTCAGACGTCTATGTTTCTATGTTTCTATGGGAGCAAATTTGGATGAGAAATACTAAAATGACTAAATCAATAATTTATAAAGAGAATCAGTATAAAAGGTTGTACCGATGGCATCTAGCACCAAAAAAATTGGCTCAGATATATCAAAATTATAACCAATTATGCTGGAAGTGCAAAGAAGAACAGGGTACCTTCTTCCATCAATGGTGGTCATGCCCTGAAGCGAGAAAATGTTGGAAGCAACTTAGAAAGTGGTTACAAGAAATAACCAATGTAGAAATTGAATGTACACCAGAGTTATTATAAATCCATATGAGCAGTAAAATAGAAATAGAGACAAATACCTGGGCAGATCATAACCCCTTATCCATATATTGGAAAGGCAAAAGGAAAATAAATAACTGGTCAATGAACAGAATTATAATAAAAGATCCAGAGTATAAAAAATGGATAGAAAAAGAATTAGAGTTTTTTCTTAAAATAAATAAAAATATTGATACTACCCCTCAAAACCTATGGGATACAACTAAGGCTTATATACGCGGGTTAACAATATCATTTGTAGCGGGGAAAAACAAAGAGAGGAAAAAATGTTATGAAAAATTACTAGAAGAACTTAAAAGTCTAGAAATGTTAATGCAAAAAGAGGATAAGGATGACAAGTTAAAAAAATCAGAGAGAATTAATAAGACATAAACTGAAATTAATAGAACAAGAACCAGTTGTAGAAAAGATAAAAAGAGCAAAACAAGAATATTTCGAACATGCGAATAAACCTGGAAGATGGTTGGCATATAAATTAAGAAGAGAGAGAGAAAATAGAATTATAAAAAAGTTGATAGATTCAAAGGGTACAATAAAACATAGAATAGAAGATAAAAAGGAAATAGTATTGGAATTTTATAAACAATTATATAAGAAAGAAGAAATAAGTGAGGATTTAATTTTCAAATATTTGGAAAAAATAGAGTTACCAGTATTAACCAAAGCACAACAGCAAAGATTGAATAAACCTATTACAGATATGGAATTAAAACAATCTATAAAGAATCAAAAAAATAATAAAGCAACTGGCACGGATGCAATACCAGTGGAATTTTATAAATTGGAGATAGAAATACTTTTTTCAAATATGCTTGAGACATATAACCAAATATTGATAGAAGGTAAATTGCCAAAAACATGGTCAGAAACTTTAATAACTTTAATACATAAAGCTGATACGGAAAAAGAAAAAATTGAAAATTACAGACCTATTTCACTATTAAACGTAGATTATAAAATTTTTATATCAATATTTGCTAATAGACTTAAAAGTATTATATATAATATGATACACAGTGATCAAAATGGTTTCCTACCAGGAAGACAAATTAAAAATAATTTAAGAATAATAGTAAATACATTAGAATACTATGAGCAACATCCAGAAAAACAAATGGTGCTTATATTTTTGGACACGAAAAAGGCATTTGACAATGTAGATTGGAACTTTATGAAAATACAACTAAATAAAATGGAAGTAGGAACAAAGTTTTTTAACATAATAGATGCTATATACTCTGAACAAACAGCTAAAATCATAATAAATGGTGAACAGACCAAAAAAGTAGATATACAGAGGAGTAAGACAAGGTTGTCCAATATCGCCATTATTATTTATTTTAACATTAGAGGTATTGTTGATAAAAATAAGAGCAGATAAGGAAATAAAAGGATTGAAGATTAAAAAAGAAACTTATAAAACACAAGCATTTGCAGACGACGTGGTGTTTGTTTTAGAGCAGGGGTCCCCAACCACCGGGCCGCGGACCAGTACCGGGCCGCGAGGCATGTTGCACCGGTCCGTGGAGTCAGCAGCTGCCGGCCCTCATACCGCCACCCCCTCCCTCCAGCGCTTCGCCTCCCGCCGGGCAAGAGGCCTCGGGAGGCAGGTTCTGCCGGCCACAGGACGATGGACGGGACAGAGGGGCGGGAAGGACCGAGAGGCTGAAGCCTCTTTTGGCTTCTGCCGCGGGGCGCTTTTGTATTTTTGGCTGGGGGGAGGCAGGAGGGCCAGCCTGACCCCCTGTCTCCAGCGCTTAGCTCCCGCTGGGCAAGAGGGCTTGGGAGGCAGGTTCTGCCGACCACAGGGCGATGGCGGGAAAGAGGGGCGGGGAGGACCGAGAGGCTGAAGCCTCTTTTGGCTTCTGCCGCGGGGCGCTTTTGTATTTTTGGCTGGGGGGAGGCAGGAGGGCCAGCCTGACCCCCTGTCTCCAGCGCTTAGCTCCCGCCGGGCAAGAGGCCTCGGGAGGCAGGTTCTGCCGGCCACAGGACGATGGACGGGACAGAGGGGCGGGAAGGACCGAGAGGCTGAAGCCTCTTTTGGCTTCTGCCGCGGGGCGCTTTTGTATTTTTGGCTGGGGGGAGGCAGGAGGGCCAGCCTGACCCCCTGTCTCCAGCGCTTAGCTCCCGCTGGGCAAGAGGGCTTGGGAGGCAGGTTCTGCCGACCACAGGGCGATGGCGGGAAGGAGGGGCGGGGAGGACCAGCACCCCCATGCTTAATCCCGCCCCCAACCACACCCCTTTCCGCCCCCACCGGGCCATAGAAAAATTGTCTTGCTGAAACTGGTCCCTGGTGGAAAAAACGTTGGGGACCACTGTTTTAGAGGACCCAACAGAATCTATTTTAAACTTAATAAACTCAATTGAAGAATATGGGAAAGTTGCAGGACTGAAAATAAATAAAGAAAAGATGCAGATATTAACAAAAAATATGACTGAAACACAAAGAAAGTATTTAGGAGATTTATCAAACATGAAAATTGAAAAAAAAGTGAAATATTTAGGGATATGGATGACCTCTAAAGCTGTATCTTTGAAAAATGATAATTATTTAAAATTATTAAGTTATGTTAAAAAAAATTTAGAAATATGGAGTAATTTACAACTATCACTGGTAGGAAGAATTTCTACAATTAAAATGAATATCCTTCCTAAAATTTTGTTTCTTTTTCAAGTTATTCCAATAAACCCAGGACCGAAATTTTTTGTTGAATTAAATAAGATCATAAAAAAATTTATTTGGCAAGGTAAAAAATCGAGAATAAAACAAAATTCATTAGAAGATCGTAAGGAAAGAGGAGGCCTAGGTCTCCCAAATTGGAAACTATATTATCACGCCACCGCTTTGACATGGATAAAAGAATGGTTGACCCTAGAAAATCAAAGGATGCTCAACCTAGAAGGCCACGATCTGATGGTTGGTTGGCATGCATTTATATGGTACGATAAATTAAAAACACATTCATATTTTAAAAATAATATTATTAGGAAAGCATTGATAGAAGTATGGAATGAAATAAAGAAAAAACATTTTTTAGTAATGCCTGAATGGGTTTCACCCATTAAAGCTATTACACACCCAAATGTTAAAGAAAAAGGTAAGATTTGGAAATATAGGGATTTGTTAGATGATCAATTTAAATTAAGAACAAAACAAGAATTATATGATTTAGGTATTGACTTAGACTGCTCGCAATATATGCAGATTAGTTCTAGATATCAAACAGATGTAAAGATTTATATTTTTTAAAAAGAAAATAATGTACAGTACTGAGTAAATTATTATTTCAAAATCAACCAAAAACAATTGGAAATGTGTATAAATATTTATTAAATTACAGAATGATAGGTTGGATATTGAAAGACAATATGATCAGTTGGTGCAAAAATTTAGGCAAAGAGATAAATTCAGATACATGGGGAAAAATATGGAGTCTTCGGAGAGGGGCGGCATACAAATCTAAGTAATAAATAAATAAATAAATAATAAATAAATAAATAATTGGAAAATAACAAAATCAATTTCCTTTAAAGAAAATCAAATTAAGATGTTCTATAGATGGCACCTTCCACCATATAGAATTTCTAAAATGTTTCCGTCTGTATCGCCTATTTGTTGGAAATGTAAAAAAGAAATTGGTACATATTACCATGCGTGGTGGACATGTTCTGAGACAAAATTATTTTGGACCAAAGTAGAGAATTGGATAAATGAAATAACAAAGGAGAAGATCAAAAAATCTCCTGAACTCTTTTTATTGGGTATTTCAAATTCAAAGTATAAAAAAGAAACTTATTATTTAATAATACATATATTGGTTGCGGCTCGAATAGTATTTGCACAGAAATGGAAAGAAAAAACAATACCAAAAGATACTGAAGTATTTAAAAAAATTATAGAATGTGCAGGACTAGATATGATGACTAAACATTTAAATAATCAAATTGAAATAGAATATTATAAAATATGGGATAAAGTATTTGATTGGTGGAATTTTAAAAATGGTATTAACAATTAATTATAATATAGAATGAAATAGTAAATAGCATTACTAACAACTTTTTTCCTTTTCTCTTTTCTTTTGTATAAGCATAGAATGTTTTAAAATATAAATGAATTTAATTGATAAGTTTAATATTAAAAATATAGAGTTAAATTTAACAAGAATGTAACTTACATGTGTGGCATTTCTGCTTTGATCTGATTACAGTTAGGATTTTTTATAATTTTGTATTAGTTAGACTTCTACGACAAGAGGAGCAATGGTAGCTCCTTAAATGTTTAGTGTTGTATGTCCTTGTTTGTCTTTTTGAAAATTCAATAAAAAAAATAAAATTAAAAAAATAAATCCATATGAGAAAAACGTTAAGTATTTGATGTTACACATTATAATGGCCGCAAGAATAGGTTACGCAAAAAAATGGAAAAATCCACAGATCCCCAGCAACATTGGGATTGGGAAAATATACGAATGTGCAGAAACGGACCATTTAACTATGGAACTGAATGATCAAAATGACTCAGATCACTATGCTACTTGAATGAAGTGGTACAACTGGATACAAAAAATAAATGCAAATCAACAATAAGTCGTTGAATATGATAAATGTACAAATGTAAAAATGAACAATATATCAATGTAATGTAAATATATGGATGTTAACCCACCTGAAAGCATTAGAAAGTATTAAGATGTAAATATCAAAAAGAAATAAAAATATTTAAAAAAAATAAAAAAGTCATAACTTCAACAAATACAGATACCGTATTTTTCAGTGTATAAGACGCACCTTTTTATTTCAAAAAGTGTGTCAAAAACTGGTTGCATCTTATACACCGAATGTTGACAAGGCCACCTGGAAGCCTTTGGTGGGAGGCCGGCGGCTCAGCCCTGGAGATGCCCCCAAAGGCGGGAGATTGGAGTAAGGGCTAATGGAGCCGAGCCCCCTCCCGCAGGACGATTAGCACTGCACCACAGGCCTCCTCTGCGGCTGGATGTACCGAGGGGAATCCTCCTCGTGAGCGGTTCCCGGAGGCTCCACTCCACACCTGCAGCAAAGCATCACATTCCAGGCGGTTTCCGGGGCCTCCAGATGGCAGAAACGAGGGGGATGTGCCCCTGAGTTAGCCGGTCCTGGCAGAGACACTGGTGGTGGTGGCGGTGGCTTCCCTTCAAGGACCAGCAGCACTGGGAATGTCACATCCATGCCCCTGCCACCATCGCCGCCCTCCACTGGGACTGGCTAACTCAAGAGCACGGCCCCCTCGTTCCTTCCACCCGAAGGCCCGGGAGCCACTTGGAATGCAATGATTTGCTGCAGGTGCGGAGCGGAGCCTCCAGGAGAGGCTCACAAGGAGGATTCCCCTCGGTGCATCCAGCCAGAGGCCCATAGTGCAGTGCTGATCGTCCCATGGGAGGAGGCTCGGCTCCATCAGCCCCCACTCCAATCACCTGCCTTTGGGGGCATCCCCAGGGCTGAGCCACTGGCCTTCCACCAAGGGCTGCCAGATGGCCTCGGCAACATTCCTCAGCTGCGGAGAACTGGACAAGGCAACCCCTCACCACATCTTGGGGGGCGGAGCCCAGTCAGACACAGATCGCAGTACAGAGCACAGGAGAGGAGGCAATCCTGCTCAGCTGGCTGTAAAACCTGGAATTGGTTCAGTTCTGCATGAAACTGGAGGAGAAGCTAAGAAGTGGGGTAGGCTGCTAGCTCATCCCCAGAGAGACAGAGATGGAGGGAAAGAAAGGGAGTAAGTGAGAGGGGGAGGGAATGTGAGATAAAAGGAGAAAGAGAAAAATGAGAAACTGATGGAGGGAAACAATGAGGGAGAGGGAGAAGGAGAGAGAAGGAAAAAAGAGTGAGAGAAGGGAGAGGGAAGAAAAAAACAGAAATAAAAGGGAGAGTGAGAGAGAAATGAGGGAAAGATTGAGAGAGAGAGAGAGAATGAGAGAGGGAGAAGAGGGAAACAAATGAGAGAGAAGGGAAGAGAAAGAAAAAGGGAGAGGAAGAGAGAAAAACAGAAATGAAAGTGAGAGAAATGAGAGCAAAAAGGGGGAGAGAAATAAATGAGGGAGAAAAGGGAGAGAGGGAGAGGTACACAGAAATAAGAGAGACATGGAGGGAGAGAATGAGAGAGAGGGAACAGAGAGAGGCAGAAGTGGAGAGAAAAAAAGAAAAGGGAAAGAGAGAGGGAAGGATAGAGAGGAAGGAAGGAAGGAGGAAGGGAGGGAGGGAGGGAAGGAAGAAAGGAAAGAAGGGAGAAAATTCCCACAGAAAACACTGGGAGCCACAAAGGAGTTTTAACATTCCAATTCCTGCTATAAAGCAATATGTCAGGCCCAAAGCCATTATGTGAAGTTAGAGGCTTTGGGCCTGCCACACTTAGAAGCGATAGGGAAACGGGAGGTATATGTGTGTGTGTGTGTGAGAGAGAGAGATTGATACCACCACACATTCCTTACACAAAGTCCAAGGTCAACTGAACAAATGAAGAAGCCAGTAAATCCCTACACCTGATTGGTCCATGTGATTGCACTTGTGGGTGTGAGGATGTGAGATGAACCTTAACCTGGATGGGGAACTGAAGATAATTATTATTTTTTAAATAGTTTTTATTAAATTTACAAAAATATACAAAGGGAGGAAGAGTAGGTACATTGTATTTTACATCATTATGTCGACACATATTCACCATGCTCTTATTATATTTATATCATATAATTATTCTGTTTAAGTGAACTCTATTATTTCACGATGTATATCAATACCAAAACAAATATATCAGAGCTAAGAGTTAAATTTAAAACGTTCTGTCTAAATAAATTGTTATCTTATAACTCTTCCTTCCCGTCCCCGTCCCCCCCGTGAACTGTTGCTAACAGTTCTAAGATACATTAGATTGAACGTTGAGCAGTGTATGGTTGCCGCGGTTTTTCCAATATTCCCCCCCCCTAGTCTACACTTGAATTAAGGTGCGATTGAATTGAAAAAATATGTTAATAACGGTCCGATAAGAATATTCAAAGCTTTATAGTTGGTCAGTAGTAATCCTTTTTTCCCCTCCTTATATATTAGCCTATCTTTAGTTTACATTTTGTCTTTTTTCTTTTCATTACCCACTCATAGAATTTTTCCCAAATCTTGTAGTATGTTGAATCCTCTTTGTTTTTAAGTTTTTGGGTGAGTCTGTCCATTTCTGCACAGTCATATATTTTCTTAATAGTTTCTCTTTCGGTTGGTGTGTCCTCATTTTTCCAATTCTGCGCAATTGTGATTCTCGTCACTGTAATTATGTGTTGAATCAGATAAAAATCCTCTTTTTTATATTCTAGATCTATTATGCCTAAAAGAAAAATTTCAGGTTTTAGTTTTAATGTGATTGCCGTAATCTCTTGAATCCATGTTTGAATTTTTTTCCAGAACTTTTTTATGCGTGGGCATGTCCACCATAGGTGGTAAAAGGATCCAGTTTTGTTGTTACATCTCCAGCAGTTTGGCTTCAGATTGGGATAGATCTTGGCCAATCTGGCTGGAGCTAAATGCCACCTATAAAACATTTTTTGTGAGTTCTCCTTATATGATACTGATTTTGTTAGTTTCAAATTTTTCCACATTTGCTCCCATTGTTCTATATAAATATTATGCCCTATGTTTTGAGCCCAACTAATCATATTTTCTTTTACTAGTTCAGTTTCCATATTATATCCCATTATATAATTATACATTTTGGTTATAAATTTTTTTCCATGTCCTAGTAGTAATTTATCAATTAGACTATCTTTTTCTTGAATTCCCTCTTTGTTTTTGTCTTTGTTCCATTTTGTCCAAATTTGGGCATAGGACCACCAATCAATATTAATATTTTGGTTTTCTAATTGATACCTAGTTTTTATGCTTCACTTCTCATCCAATATGTGATTGTAAGTCAGCAACTTTTGTATTTGAAATAGATTAGGGTGCGAAAGAGCTTCCAGACTGGAGTACCACCTTGGGATTTTAGAGTAGTGCTCTTTTTTAATTTTCAGCCATGTATTTATTAGGGAGTCTCTAATCATATGATTTTTGAAGTATACCGAAATCTTACCTTTTTCATTCCATAAAAACCTGTGCCAACCCTGTAAAATATTGTGCCCTTCCAATGTCAGTAATCTTTGGTTTTGGAGATTTATCCAATCTTTTAACCACAGTAGGACCGCTGATTGATAATAGCACTCAAAATTTGGTAAGCCAAATCCACCTTGTGTAACTCTGTCTTGTACAGATTTAAATCTTACCCTTGGTTTCTTCCCCTCCCAGATAAATTTGAAATAGTTGTATTTATTTTAGTAAAGAAATTTTTGTTCAATTTCACTGGAATAGTCTGAAATAGATATAAAAATTTAGGTAAAATAGACATTTTAATTGTGGCTATCCTCCCTGATAGTGAAATATGCATTTTATTCCATCTAATTAGCTGTTGCTCCGTTTTCTTAATAAGTGAATCATAGTTATCTTTTTGAATTGTGCCACATCTTTTAGTTAGTATTATACCCAAATATTTTACTTTTTTAACAATTTGAATTCCTAAGATTCTTTCTAACTCCTGCTCTTGTTTAGTATCCATATTTTTAGTTATGATTTTAGTTTTTTGTTTGTTAATTTTTAGGCCTGCTACCTCTCCATACTGTTGTAATTCTTTCAATAGAGATTCACCAGCCTCTATTGGATCATCCACAATAAATGCCAAGTCATCCGCATAGGCCTGTACCTTAAATTCCTGTTTTTTTACCTTCAGGCCTGTGATTCTTACATTAAATCTTATTTGGTTCAGAAGTGTTTCCACTACTAAAATATATAGAAGCGGAGATAAGGGACATCCTTGACGAACTCCTTTTGAGATTTGGAAGGAGTTTGTTAATTCACCGTTGAGTATAATTTGGGCTGACTGAGTATTATATATAGTTTGAATCATTTTTATCATTTTTGGGCCAAATTGCATTTTTTAAATTAAATCCAGGGTGAATTCCCATCTCAGGTTACTGACGTTTGGCCGCCGCTCTTGTTGTAACTCTTTGTTCTTTTTGTTGTTCTCCTTTGTCCTGTTCTTCCTCTCTTCTCTCCTCCCCCAATCTCTCCTCTTGTAGTGAATCTTCTACACCTTGACGGCCACCTTCCTCTTTTTCTAGATGTTTTTATATAAAGTAGTCTGCTTTTTCGAACGTATCTATTTTGATTTTTTTTTCCGTTCCAAGTTACCAGGAGGCCGTCTGGGATTAGCCATCGGAATGGAATTCCCCTTCTCATTAACTTAGCCGTAAAGTAGTGGAACTCTCTCCTTTTCTCCCTTATTCTTTTCGGAATCTGTTTAAGGACTGTTATTTCTCTTTCTTGGTACATAATTTTTTCATTTCTTGTTGATTTGTATATTTTGTCCGTTATGGATTTTTTAGTGAATCTCACGTGCAATTCTCTGGGTAATCTGATTCTTAGCATAATTTGTTTGAATTCTGTAAATTTCATCAATGTGATTTTTCACCTCATCAAGATCAATTTGTGTGATCTCGCTGATTAACTGAGGTAGTTTGTTAAATAAATCTTCATCTGCGTTTTCAGAGATGTTTTGAAAGCGGAGGAAGTAAGTCGATTTCTCCATTTCCAGAGTTGCAATCGAGGCTTCAAGATCCTTATTGGCCGCTTCTAATCTTCCTTCTGCTCCAGTTCTTCTCTCCTGTATTCTTTTTGTATCTGTTTCTATTTTTTGAATCCTTTGTTCATGGTTAATTATAATCTCCTGTATCGCCTCCATTCGATTTTCCAAACCTTCGATTTTTCCAGACATTTTTTTGAAATTTTTGTTTGTTTCTTCCTGGTTTTGTTTGATGGTTTCTTGAGTGGCTGTAGATGCCTCCTGACTTTGAACCATGAACTCTTGAATTAAGTTTAGAGAGGTTTGTATTGATTGCAGAGAAGTTTTGTCGGTTGTTGCCATTTCTGTATTTGATTTTGTATTTTGAATCGTTGGTGTTCCTGGTGTAGTTTTTTTCTGATATTTTGAAAAATTAGTTGTCACACTCTCTTTCCAGTTAGAAGTTGCTGCATAGTTGTCCAAAATAGAATCTATTCCACATATTTAGTTAATTAATAAGGGAAAAATTGTCATTTAAGTCGAAATTCAAAGTTAGTCTCACTTGTCAGATTAAAGTAATTAAGATCGTTCTAACGTAGCTGGGATCTCCAATATCAACCGATGAGTCAGATGTAAAATTTCTTATTCCTAATTAACTATGTATATATATATTTCTTAACCAGTCACTTACTATCAATTAATCAATTAATAAATAGCAAATAGCAAGTATCAGTAAATATATAAATAGGATATAAATAGAAATAGACTCTGAATAGACAATAAAAATGGGTAGTTAATCGTTAGTAATATCACTTAGCAGCGATAGGGAAACGGGAGGTATATGTGTGTGTGTGTGAGAGAGAGATTGATACCACCACACATTCCTTACACAAAGTCCAAGGTCAACTGAACAAATGAAGAAGCCGGTAAATCCCTACACCTGATTGGTCCATGTGATTGCACTTGTGGGTGTGAGGATGTGAGATGAACCTTAACCTGGATGGGGAACTGAAGATAATTTAGTATTGGAATATCCAGAGCAGCGAATCCAGCATGGCGAAGTTAATAAATCGAACCTTGTATGAGAGCGCAAGAGTGGAATGTGATTTATTTCTCAGGTGCTGCGTGGTTCCTTGACAACAAATTCCAACACTCTCATCTGTCTGCTCCAGCCACAGGCAGAGAGTATCTCAAGACAATGGAAGAGAGAGGGTTAACCAAGAACCTGGAGGTGGAAGGGCTTGGAGTTTTCTACCCCTCTCTCCTGGAGGATCCAGCCAGAATTCAACAATATGGAGGTACGGAGGCAGGTTTCCAGCATGGGAGACGGGACCATGGGGCTGAGATGAAAAAGCCAGAGGCAATTTATTTCCAGGAGTTGGGATGGGTGAGATGTCAATGGATTCTTGAAAATCCCCCTCCCCATGGGCCCCTGAAGTTACATCTCTACAGGGCAACAATGAATAATGTCATTTCCCCTTCCGCCCAAGCACCTCACCCTCTAAGCGAATTGGGACATAGACAAAGCCCTCTGTTATATCAAAGGACTTTCCCTGTGGAGGGATCTCAACCCCTGCTCGCCCCCCCCCCCCCCCGCTCCTGCTTCTGCGATTACAAACAGCCTGCTGCTTTTCCAAGCTGAGATTGGAGGGAGACCTGAACATTTGCTCTAAATTAATTGGCAGTGGAATTATAGCCTGTCTAAAAGGATGGAGGAGTGGGAGGAACCCAGACTGCTTTCTAAATTGCATAATGAGGGGGCCCCTGAGCTGGATGATGTGGGCTGAATTGCTGCCTTTTGCAGAAGTAACATACAACAATTCTGTACACAGCAGCATGGGACTAACTCCTTACCAGTGGTCAAGATTTTGTTCCCATGCCAGAACTACCTACGGAACTTCCGTAGTCCATCACGTTGGTGGAGTGGATGGAGAAGCTGAAGAGAGGATGGGAGGACACCAAGAAGGTTCTGGCGGAGGCAGCAGAAGCCTACAAGAAGCAAGCAGATAAACATAGATCTCCCCAACCCCCTTTTAGAATGGGAGATTTATTTATTTTTTATTTATTTATTTATTAATAGAGTTGAAAGGGACCGTTAGGTCATCGAGTCCAACCCCCTGCCTGAGCAGGAAACCCTACAGCACCAACCCTACAGATAAGGTTTTCCTGTCTACCAAATACATTCGGTTAAGGCTGCCTAGCAAAAAGCTAGGTCCTAAATTCCTGGGCCCTTTCCCAATTGTGAAAGTAATCAACCCGGTCAGGGTGCAGCTTGCGTTGCCTAGAATCCAAGGGAGGATCCACCCTGTATTTCACTGCAGCCTGCTTAAGCCGGTGATCATTAGGCCACATGCACAGCCCCCCCTTCCTGTAGCGATACAGGGGGAACCTTACTATGAAGTCGGAAAAAAATTGGATTCCCGCATTTTCCGGGGTAATTTACAGTACCTGATTCATTGGAAGGGGTACCCTCTGTCGGAGGCTACCTGGGTAAAGGTTAGTCAAGCAGTTTGATGAAAATTACCTAAATAAGCCAAAGGGGCCCCAGGGGGGGAGGTAGAATGGTTTGGAAGCGGTACTAACCCCTATGTTTTATTCTATCGTTACAGGAGATGGGTCTTTGCGGAAGGGGGGCTGCCTGTCAGGCCCAAAGCCATTATGTGAAGTTAGAGGCTTTGGGCCTGCCACGCTTAACAACGATAGGGAAATGGGAGGGGTGAGAAAAAGAAATTGATACCATCACTCATTCTTTACACAGAGTCCAAGGTCAACTGAACAAATGAAGAAGCCAGTGAATCCCTGCAACAGATTGGTCCACGTGATTGCACTTGTGGGTGTGGGGATGTGAGATGAATTTTAACCTGGATGGGGAACCGAAGATAATTTAGTTTTGGAATGTCCAGAGCAGCGAATCCAGCAAAGCAAAGTTAATAAATCGAACCTTGTGTGGGAGCAGAGTGGAATGTGATTTATTTCTCAGATGCTATCTGCTTCATTGACACAATAAAGCAATAAATTCCAGAGACCTAGGATCTAGCATCAAGTCAAACAGTACCAATAAACAAACAAGTCTTTTTCACGATACAGTCAAACTATCCCTGAATATGCCAGGCAAAAAAACCCAAAGACACCAAGCAAAAAATCTGGAAAACAACAGCAACCCAAGGGACCCCAGTACATGTTTTAAATGCAATTTCACCATCAATGATCATGAAGGGTACAAGAAATGCCACATCTGCATCAAATCAGCTCATCACACCTGCCTCAACATAACAAAGCAGATAGTCACCTTTCTACAAGAAAATTCTTCATATCCATATATATATGTCCATCCTGCTCTCCTAAACTGGATAATCTCATTACCATGTCTGAAGAGATCCATACCCTAAAAGCAACCACAAAGGTCCAACAAGCCTTGAACCACGTCTTGCATCTATGGAGAAAAATATCCAGGCACTAAAAAATGCAAACCCATCAAACCAAATACTCTACACCACTCTACCACCACTTGCTTATACTCCACCAGGACCACCTCAATCACTACCCCTACCACAAAGACCTATCAATTCAACCACTGATATCCCCACCCTCATCAAAGATGCCATGGAGCGCAAACAAAAACGTCAGATCCTTTTCGGTCTAGAAGAAAATGATGAAACAGCTGCCTAGACCTCGTATTCTGCAACCTTCATTGCTTCCCCTGGCATGGTTGTGGAAGAGTGTAGAGCTTTTACAGGCTTATCCGCTTTGGGGATAGTCAAGAGATCCGCTAAGAGAGTTGCAACATTATAAAACTTTTTGCCTGTCGAGGAAGGAGAGAGTTTAGCAATGGAGAAGTTCCAATGTTTAAGAAGAGCATCCAGAAATAATTGAGGAGTCGGAATCACATCTGTGTCCTGCTTGGCCTGTATGAAGAGTGGATCTGCTTTCAAAGGATTAGCAGCAGAGCTGTTTCAGAATTGTCCAAACCTGTGGCTAAGCGGGCCTTGTGGAGTAAGGATTTAAACAAATGGGGAAGAAAGACTGAGATTGAAGTAGTAGGTTCTGGTGTTGTATCCTCATCTTCTGAAAGATCCAGGCAAATGTTTCCCCTTGTGGGCTCTTCCTCCTCTTCCTATTCTTCGAACTCCTCAGAGGAGGAATCCTTGGGAGGAGGAATAAGAGTCTTGCATTTCCTAGGAATAGCAGTTGGTGCCCTAGGGAGAGCAGGAGTTAGGAAAGATGAGGAGGAAAAGGGAAGCTGAAGAAAATGAATGCTAGAAGTAAGAGCTTGCTGTAATGCCACTGTAATTATAGCTTGAAATTCAGGTTGAATTTGGGGCAGGGGCTTGGGGAGGAGGAGAATTGGTTCTGGGTTCTTGATCCTGCTCTGGGTTAATCTGAGGAGACACATCTCCTTCTACGGATTCAGAGGTGCCCCAAAGGTCTGGTTGAGATTTAGACAGATTGCAGGATTCTGGGCCTGAAAGCTTAAGCAACTAGCACTGTCCTTTGTGATGGAAAAAGAGGGTGGGGGTTAGATGGTTCCAGAAAATGAGCACATATCCAGCAAGCTGCGACTACCAGCTTGAAGCACAAGGCTAGGAAAGCAAAAGCTGCGTGAGTGCCCTCAGTGTTACCGAAACCAAAAGGGAAACTAATTTTAGTAAATTAAGATCGGATAGTAAAAAATCAGACCTGGAGCCTAGGCTAGTTGAGTCTAGCCTCTTAACAGACAAGGAGAGGCTTAGAAGCAACCATTGATAGCTATTATAAGTAGAATGCTGTAAACACTGGAGTGGGAAAAAAAGCGGCAACTTTAACCCTGCTGTTCTGTTCGGGTCGTATGTGACCCGAAAGCCATGTTTGAGCCCCTGTAAAAAATTTTCCCTGCATATCTGAAACTTGAAATTTCATGACTTTTCATCATTTATGGGGTTCTCTCTATGAGAATTTTTTTTGGGGGGTGGGGGGTTAGTTTTTGCTGGGCAAAAAAAGTCACACTTCTTCTGTTCCCGGGTCACAATGACCCGGACCGAAAACTCTTCATTTGCAGTGCTTATGTTTGGTCTTTTTGAAGGCTTTTTTCACTTGGAAAGTAGTCTGAACATTTCTGCACACAATGATATGAAAATTGAAATGAAAAAAGTAAATCTTATTGGTTTATTTTGCTGATATAATGCATGCCCCCCCCCCATTTTTGTGAATTCCTTTTCAATTTATGGATAGTTTTGCTTGCAAAATGCATTCTATTTTACTGAAGTTGGTGTGGGATTGGTAGCTTGAACATTTCTGAATATAAGAAAAATATAAAGGAACTGAAAAAATGATTCTTGCTGGTTTTTTAACATCAGAAATAAAGCTCCCCCCCCCCCCCCTCGGCTGCTTGCAACCATTTTCACTTTATATTTACGCAGGCTTCAAATCCAAAATATTTTTAATATCTTATGCATTCATTTACTCATTTTAACATGGCTGATCATCATAAAAATATTTGTGGGGGTGGGGGGGAAAAATTTTCTGGGCAAAAAAAAAATCAGGTTGACCAAAATGAATTTTTTTAGGTACTTGAATTTGGTCTTTTTGAAAACGTTTTCCACTGGAAAACTAGTTTGAACATTTATGAACATAATGATATGAAAATTGAACTGAAAAAAATTGAGGCTTATATTTTTATTTTGATCAAAAAGCCCCTCCCCCCATGCTTTCTGAATTTTTTGTCAATTTATATTTTTTTAGGCTACAAATCTCTAAGGAATATTCCCCCAAAAGTTTTGATATACTGTACTAAATTGAACAATCCTAAACATAAGAAAAATAGAAATGAACTGAAAAAAATGATTCTTATTGGTTTATTTTTGAATATAAGACCATATTGTTTTATACTCGAGTATAAGCCTACTTGAGTATAAGCCTATTTGAGTATAAGCATGGGGGATCATTTTTTCAGTTCAATTTTCATATCATTATGTTCAGAAAGGTTCAAGCTACCAATCCCACACCATCTTTAGTGAAATAGAATGCATTTTGCAGGCAAAATTATCAATAAACCTAAACAAAATTCACAAAAACGGGGGGGGGGGGGTAGGCACATTTATGTGCAAAATAAACCAATAAGGATTAATTTTTTCAGTTCAATTTTCATTCCATTGTGTGCAGAAATGTTCAAACTTGTTTCCAGGTTTAAAAAGCTTTCAAAAAGACCAAATATAAGTACCTAAAATGATCAATTTGCAGTCCGGGTCAAACAGACCCGGGAACATAAGATTAGGGAGTTTTTTCGAACAGAACAGCAGGGTTAAAAGCGATGTGGCGGCAAGTGCTTGCCAGCTGTTTCCCCGCTAACTGAAGAAAAGAGGCTTAAGGCCAAAAATCTACAGTGGCTTTGGAATTTACTGCTGGGGCCCTCCGGGAATGAGGGGAGAGGGAACAGAATGGGGAGAAATGGGAATGGAGCAATCAGCTTGAAATAAAAGGTTTTTTACTCTTGCCTTGTAGGTTTTAAAGAAATAGCGAGCCACCTGGTAGAGGAAATATGAAGAGAGGAGGGGAAAGAAACCTGGCCTGCTTGCACAGGAGGAGCCAATGGAGTCCTGCTTGGTGGAGGACTGAGCAAAATCTGTGTAAAGGGGCAGATCCAGCTATCCTTTTAAAGACTTGGCTCAGCCCCTGTAATTGGGTGGAACAAGAGAATGCCCATGTGACTACCACCTCTGTCCCCAATACAGGGAACCTGGGGATCTTTACCAGGACCCTAGTAAGCCCCATCCAGTTCAAATAGCTGGACAGATCACTAATCAGGGGAGCCCCAGCTATTCTCCTCACTGAGCCCATAGAGTTAAGTATGGGGCAACATTGCAAAAATCTTCATTTTGTAGTAGCCCTCAAGATGACGGAAGCCATCATCCTGGGCCTGGTGTGGCTAGACAAGTGGACACCCACCATAAGATGCAAGGATGGGTACTGGAAGTTAACCATGCACGTCGACCTGACACCCCCTCTGAGAGATGAGAAGCACCGAGAAGGGCTGACGCCTGGGGCGCTGACCAATGCTCAACTGACAGCCCCCGTGAGGGAGGCCATTTCACTAGGTTCCAAGAAGGGACCAAGAAAATAGCAAGACTTAGAGAGAATGTTCAGTGAAGAAGAATGTAACGAACTTCCCTCCCACCAGCTGACAAACTACACGATAGAATTCGAGCAAGCTGCAGCACTCCCAAAGCTAAAGATGTATTCCACGTACCCAAAGGAACTGGAAGAACTGAGGAAATATATCAATGCCAACTTGAAAAGGGGGTTCATCCAACCGGGAAAGTTGAGGGTTGCTGCTCCGATGCTATTCAAAAGAAAGATGGTGTGTGTGCCAGAATTATGAGACAAATGTGGTGTGTGTGCAGAACACCCACCCCCTTCCCCTCATGAAACACTTGCTGAACCACTTGTCCAAAGGAAAGATATTTACCAAGCTAGATTTGAGAGAAGCATATTATCACATCCGAATCAGGGAGAGGAATGAATGGAAAACTGCATTCAAATGCCGCTGGGAAGCTTCCAATTCAAGGTGATGCCTTTTGGACTGCAGGGAGCCCCCGCAGTTTTCATGTAGTACGTCGAGGTGCTCCACCTTCCCTTCTACAATGGGTTGCTTATCTATTTAGATGATATTCTCATCTTTAGTGAGAATCGGTGGAACCGATGCAACAAGTTTTGAAAAAACTCCTAGCCACCAAATTATCTGCAAAACTTTCCAAATGCGATTTCTGCAAGACTTCACTGGACTATTTGGGATACCGTATCTCCAAGGACGGGATTGAGATGGACCCAGGGAAAGTGAGAGCAGTACTCGATTGGCAGCCCCCATGCAATCACAAGCAATTGCAAAGCTTCCTCGGTTTCACGAACTTCTATAGGCAATTCATCCCAGCCCAGTTGTTGAAGTACCCCTGCCACTGATGGAGCTGCTAAAAACAGGCCCGACACCAACCAAGCCAAAGCCAAACCAGCCAATTGGCTGGATGATGGATTGCCAGAAAGCTTTGGAAAGACTGAAGCAGCTCTTTGTCCAGGAACCGATCCTACAGCACCCCAACTCCAAATGACAATTCATAATTCAGTTGGATGCTAAAGATATGGCTGTGGCAGCGGTGCTGTTGCAAAAGAACAAAGAAGGCCAACTCCTGCCATGCACTTACATCTCCAAAAAACTGACAGCGACCAAGAGGAGATAGGACATCTAGGAGAAAGAAACCTTTGCCGTTCATTGGGCGCTGCTAACCAGGACAGCAAGGGCAATACTATGATCTGGACTTGTTCTCCAAGCAAGCCCATTTTGTCGCTTGTTCTAGATTGCCATCTTCCAGACACATAGCAAAGTTGTTCATCAAGCATGTCTACTGCTTGCATGGGGTGGCCAAGAGAATCATATGCAATAGTGGTATGCAGTTCACCATCAGGTTTTGGAAAGCGTTCATATGCTTGATTGGGTCCATGCAAGGACTTAGCTCAGCTTTTCATCTGAGTACCAATGGTGCAGCGGAACAGGCCAATGTGATTGTAGAGCAGTACCTTCGTTGTTATGTAGATTACCAACAAGATGACTGGGCAGAGCTGTTACCATTTGCAGATGTAGCATATGACAACATCATTCATAGCAGCACTGGTTTGACTTTTTTCCAAGTCACTGCAGCCAAGAGTTCATTCCCATGCCAGAACTACCCACGGAAGCACCCACATCCATGTCCCTGGTTGAATGGATGAATAACATCTGCCAGCTCCTTCAAAATTCTGGGATGTAATTGTTTCAGTTCCAGTGATTTATATTCATCAAGATCAGACAGGTGTTCTCTTTCCATTTTCTTGATTATTTTAGTTTTTATTCATAGTCTTTTACAGTAATCTTTTTGGTAGGTGTGCTATAGTTTCTTTTTGCATGAATACTGATGCAAAGAATGAATTAAGCAGCTCAGCTTTCTCTTTGCAGCCTGTTACTTCCATGGCAGCTTCTCTCTTTAGTGGTCCAACAGTGTCCTTGAATTTTTTCCTATTTATATGTTGAATTTTTTAAAATTATCTTTAACTTTTGTTACAAGCCTTTGTTCATTATGAGCCTTTGCTTTCCTGATTTCATCTTTACAGATTTGGGGTATCTGTTAATATTCTGCCTTGGTTATGTGTCCCTCTTTCCATTTTTTGTACTTGTCTTTTTTGTCTTTCAGTTTATCAAAGATCTTTGTCCAA
Source organism: Erythrolamprus reginae (assembly GCF_031021105.1). Taxonomy (NCBI): domain Eukaryota; kingdom Metazoa; phylum Chordata; class Lepidosauria; order Squamata; family Dipsadidae; genus Erythrolamprus; species Erythrolamprus reginae. The sequence goes on along the minus strand of NC_091956.1, from coordinate 38,343,701 downwards.
CATTTCCAAATAGGAAACAAGGTTTACCTCTCTACAAAATACTTGAGGTTAAAACTCCCCTGCAAGAAGTTAAGACCAAAGTTCATATGGTCCTTCCCAAGTGAAAATGATTAACCCTGTAACAGTGCTCCCCCACCTGTAGGTTTATTATCAATATCTGCCAAGACTATGGTATGCCTGTCTGGCTCATATGACTAAGCAAACCTATTTATTTAATCTGTTTAAGGAAATGATTATTTACCCAGCTTTATCTAAGTTAATTAAAACTCTTCAATTTGTCTAAAGTAAAAAAAGTTAATTAGACACTATTCTGTTTAGTTAGCAATAATACCTTGATATGGTTTGTCTGTATGTGTCATATATCAACCATTCAGCATTGTAATTAAATTAGTAAAAGCTAAACTTTTATACTTGTATACACAAGAAAATTGTTATAAAAAATAAACCACAAGTCCAATAAAGGCAGAGAGCTTCTGAACACGGGGGCAGCTCTGCTCAGAGATGAACAATCATTAAGTGTTGTATGCACCTCATGATTCTTGACAAATATATATTTTCTCTTATGTACATACTTCACTGTATGTACTCTGTTTGCAGTGTTCTGTTTTATTGATTTTGACAAATCTATTCTCCGATCTCAACTAATGTGCCAGCCCAGCTGACAGGTGCACTTACTCATTCTGAGGAACGATCAGTCTTCCACAGCTTTTTCTGCTTTCCAGATCCTGGAAAACAAGAATGACAACAAAGGTATCATTAAGATTTTTTTTAAAGAAGCAAAATTTAACATCATTAAGATTTTTTTTAAAGAAGCAAAATTTAACATTTTGGAGAATGAAATAGGAGATATTTCAGGATATTCAGGGCTGAGCAGCAGTATGTGTCTCCTTAAAACAGCTATGTCTGGTTTCAGGAGTGGAAGTTCTGCACAATAGCAATGCAACCCTGGAAAGAACTACCGTATTTTCCGGCGTATAAGACGACTTTTTAACCCCTGAAAATCTTTTCCAAAGTGGGGGGTCGTCTTATAGGCCGGATACTGCGCCCATTCCACAGCCGCGGGCGGGAGGAGGCCGGGAGCGGGATTGAGGGGGGGGGAGCGGACCCGCGCTCACTTTTGGCTCCGGGGACTGCTGGTGGCTATGGCGCCGAAAGGAAAAAGCGCTGCTGTTGCTGCTGTCGCTGCCGCCTGAGGCGGCGGCACTCGAATCTGGCGTGGTGGAAAATCTGGAGGCAGGCAAAGATTTTCCACCACGCCAGATTCGAGTGCCGCCGCCTCAGGCGGCAGCGACAGCAGCAACAGCAGCGCGTTGATGAAGCCGGCGAGGGAGCTCCGGAATCGGTTGGCGCTCGCCCGACGCCTTGTTTTTTTATTTCCCCCTTTGGTTTCTCTTCACAGGCGGGAGTTCGGGAGGCAAGGGAGCGCTCGAGGAGACAGCGTCTTGCGGCATCGCTCAGCAACTTCTTTTTCCTTTCGGCGCCATAGCCATCCGCAGTAATTAAAATATTGTGTTATCATGTTCAGAAATGATTTTTTTCTCAATGCAAGTACATCATAGACCTAGACTCAGTCAGGTCTATGATGTACAGAAGAGGGGTAGTCTTATACGGCGAGTATATCTCAAATTCTATATTTTAACTGGAAAAGTTAGGGGGTCGTCTTATACGCCCAGTCGTCTTATACGCCGGAAAATACGGTACTTTGATGAATTGAACTAACATATCACATACACATTCCATTGTCTGCAGGGCAATGGGATAAGAGGGAAAACACTTTTAGATGGAACACCTAAAATCCATCTGGGACCTCTTTGGCTGCAAGTGAGTGAAGAGATATATATGGTGGCACAGCGACGTGTTCTCTGTCAACAATTTAACAACTATTGCACTGTAGCAAGGTTATGGATTTCCTCTATTTTGCTGCATTGAGTAATTCTAGTTTAAAGTTCAGGTTGTTTTAGTATATATTGTATTTAATATAATACTTCTTTGTATATTGTATTTATGGTGTATTTTAATATGCAATTTCAAAATTATAAACATCATAAACTGGACCACTCCTGATTGGGGAGTTTAAAATAAATCAGTTGTAGATTCTGACTTGGAAGTTTAGAATCACAAGAAGGGCCAGAGGCAGCATGAGTGCGTGCATCCCCAGTGTAATTTTGCTTCTGTGCATGTGCAGGAAGCAAAAATAGGCTGAAATCTCACAGGGGGCGTGCAAGAGAGATTTCTGTGATTTTTTGCTTCTGTGAATACACAGACATTTTGTGAGATTTGTGAGATATCTATGAGATTTTGCTTCTGCACAGGGAAAAAAAATACAAAAATTAAAGAAAAAAGATGGTGATGCTGAAAGGACTGACACCAGAGCAGTCGTGAGTAAATTGCATAATCTGGCAGCCACTACAAGAGTGCAGTCATCTACCACACTGACAGCAAACCACCACTGCTCATAGAAAAAATAGAACAGAACAGAATAGAATTCTTTATTGGCCAAGTGTGATTGGACACACAAGGAATTTGTCTTTGATGCATATGATCTCAGTGTACATAAAAGAAAATATACATTTTTCAAGAATCATGAGGTACCATCTTCATCCAAATCTTCAACAAATCACTAGAGATGTGCTATGTTCCTTCCTGCTTCAAACACTCTGCTATCATCCCAGTCCCGAAGAAGCCCTCCATCAAAGAACTGAATGACTACAGACCAGTTGCTCTAACACAGAGGAAGGCAAAGTTGGCTCTTCTATGATATGTGGACTTCAACTCCCAGAATTCCTGAGCTAGCATGGTTGGCTCAGGAATTCTGGGAGTTGAAGTCGACATGTCATAGAAGAGCCAACCTTGCCTACCCCTGCTCTAACATCTGTAGTTATGAAAACTTTTGAAAGGCTAGTGATGTCCCACTTGAAAACCATCACGGATCCACTGCTAGACCCCTGCAATTTGCATACCAAGCAAATATATCGATAGATGATGCTGTTAATATGGCTTTGCACTACATCCTTCAACATCTTGAATCTCCAAAGACCTATGCTAGGGTCCTTTTTGTAGACTTTAGTTCAGCATTCAACACCATCATACTGGACATTCTTTTAACTAAACTAAATCAGCTAGCGGTACCTGAACACACTTGTAACTGAATCACAAGCTTCCTAACCGACAGGAAGCAATAGGTGAAGCTAGGCAAAATCACATCAGATACCTATATAATTAGCAGCTAGGAGGGGTTTGCATGAATGTTAGCTTATTGAAAAGAGAAGCCAAGACACACAGGGGCTAGCAGAGAAGGAGACACTAGCATCCTTATGTAACTACCAAATGATGCACTCAGTAATACAAGCAAGTGAGAGAGGCCCCACATCAGTGTCATCATCTCAAAGCCGAATGGTGTATGATCTGACAACCCCCTCTTCTACATCTAGTAAGGAGGTATCTGAATGGCAAGCCCTGTTAGCTAGTGCTAAACACTCTTACCCTGAACAATTTCCCCAGGAGTCTATACAGGATTTAGATGGGACAGCCCTCTTTTAGAGAAGGCCAACCTTGAGTGTGATGACACCTCAATCCATTGCAACAACCCCACAAATTCCCTCTGTATAAATCAAATATCCTGATGAGCTGTAAAAGAAGAGACCCAATATAAGAAAATCACCTTAAGTACTATGTCATGGAATGTACCTGGGTGGTATCGTTTTAGGGGTTTAATTCATCCTGATCCTTTGATAGATAAGGATATCATTTTGGTGCAAGAGACCTGGACCAGGGATGACCTTCTGTTAAATGGATATCACTTGTATAAACTAGAAGCAAGGGTAGGTAGAGGGCCAGGGAGACTGAAGGGAGGGTTGGGTATTTTCATTTCTACCAATTTGAGAGCAGAGCCTACTCATATTGTCCCACTAAAACACATGGCCATGGCCCTTCTCCTCAAGATATATTCAGTCCTGCTTTTAATTAACATTTACCTTCCGCCATTGGTAAGAAAAGCTGAAATCACTGTAGTATGGATGGAGTTGGAACATTATATTAATAAACTACACATGGACCATCCAAAAGCAAGATTCTTACTGGGGGGGAGATTTCAATGCTCGGTTGGGTCCAGATGATTGCACATTATATACTAAATATCATCATCATCCACCAGCGGAGGTTCCCATAAGGACAAACTCCTCCCTCACATGACTCTCTAAAGACAAGAAAGCAAATTTTGCTGGCCTCTGTCTGGCAAAGATGGCGAATAAACTTAATCTTTATATAGCCAACGGATCCTGGGCTGGAGATTATCCTGGCGAGATCACCTTTATGGCAGGGTCCAAAACCAGCACTATTGATTATATTCTAATCTATATGGACTTATTACATTATGTAAAAAATTTTGAAGTCCTTCCTTACTTGAAAAGCAATCATCTACCTTTATGTATATACATGATGAAGTCTCTCATCAGGCAGATGCCCCTTGCAGACCAATTTATCCCTGCAATTTCTCCAACAGGCCCAACAAGATGTAGAGTCAAATGGTCCCAACAACTTGACCAAAAGGTGAAAAAAGCTCTATCAGAGGATAATCTTCAAAAACTTAGCTCAGCCTGTATCACAGTCAACCCTTCCCAAAACTTACTAGAATCATATACAAGTATAATCCATAAGCTTCAACCAATTCTAGTATATGATCGAAACTTTTCAGCTAAGAGGTCCTATACTACCTCGAAACAATGGTTTGACAAGGACTGTGTAGAAGCCAAGAAAGCTCTCACCTTGGCTTATAAGCGGTACAAAGGTGAGACTGGGAACGGCAACAAAACAAGCCTAAATCATCTTGTTACCCTCAAAAACAGTATAAGCAACTAAGAGACAAGATTAAAGGTCCTCCTGCGAACAGCTCATTGGCCAACTCAGGTCAGGCAAAGCCCCGGGAGCTGACTCGGTTACCTCAGAAATATTGAAGAATAACTTTGAATGGTGAACACCAGTTTTGGCAGCGCTATTCACGTATATTGATTCCACTGGCTACGTCCCAGATGATTGGGGCTTGTCAATTGTGATCCCAATTTTTAAGAGGGGGAAAAGAGATGACCCTGCCAATTATAGACCAATAAGTCTACTAAATATAATTAGTAAACTTTACGCCAAACACCTACAAGGCAAGCTAAAGGAGTGGCTGGATTCTGAGAATCTGATCACTGTAGAGCAAACCGGCTTTAGAGAGGGAAGGGGCACTATTGATCAGTGCTTAGTCCTCCGCCATGTTATAGAAAAATACATCTCAAATAGTCCTGTATCACTATATGCTGGATTTATAGATCTCAAGGCAGCCTTTGATTCAGTAACTAGGACTAAATTATGGGAGAAGTTGGAAGCTGCCTCCATTGATCAAAGGCTTCTTCATTTACTACGTGCCCTACATACCAAGATGTCCCTCAAGGTGAGGTGCAATAGGCAAGGGTCCTTCTCAAAGCCAGTTAAAACTGAAAGAGGGGTTAAACAGGGGTGATCCTGCCCCCCCTACTTTTCAACTTTTATGTAAACGATATGGCAAAATGGTTGAACAAACCAAATCACCACCACCCCAAAATAGGAGACCGAAACATCACCCTTTTGCTCTATGCAGATGATGCCGTGATCCTCTCCAGGATGACAGTAGGCCTTACAAAAGCCTTGCAAGCTCTTCTTCAGTACTGTAATAACAATAACCTGGGTATACATTTTGAAAAAACAAAGATCATGGCCTTTCCTCCCACTTATGACTGCATCCTGTTGCTTGTAGTCTTAAGATTTTTATTAATATTGTTTCTTTATTGCTATTTGACCCCTATGACAATCATTAAGTGTTGTACCTCATCATTCCCGTGTGTAAATGTATCTTTTTTTAATGCACACTGAGGGCATATACTGTACACCAAAGACAAATTCCTTGTGTCCAATCACACTTGGCCAATAAAGAATTCTATTCTATTCTATTAATTATTGTCAATTATTGTCACGAAACAATCAATATTAATAAAAATCTTAAGGATACAAGCAACAAGTTGGGATGAGAGAACTTAAGTGGGTCAGGACAAATCCTGGGAGCTGTATTTCCACTTCGCTTAGTTAGCATTTACCTGGTTGAGTTTTACAGCTCAGGGCGCTATACACACTCTTTGCTCACTTTGCTATTCATTTTACAAGACGAACCGAGAAACAGAAAAATCCTGGACATTTTGTCTGAAGGCAGCGCGATGTTGGTAATTCAGCTTCGGCAAACGCGTCACCTTAGCCCGACCAGATGTCAATCCTAATTTGTTTTGGCCTCGGCCTGCCCATGAACGGATCCGCTCAGACCTCTTCCCAAGCTGGGGGCGGCAATCGAAGGGCGCGCAAGCGGCGTGGGTCCCCATCGATCCCGCAAACCGATCGTGCTTGTGAAACTCCCATTCCCCGAAGCCCTAAGCACCCACCTTCTGTCGCCGCGCCAGGGCGCGAAGCCGGCTGGTTTAAAAGACACACCGGACCTACAGAAAGGGTCAGCAGCGGCCGGCCAAACGGTAGCCCTTCCTTCTATTCGGCGCCCTTGCTCAGTTACAGCCGCCGCCGCAACCGTCTCTGGGATACCGCTTGGGAAGCAGAGTCATCAGTTTGGGCAGGGTCGGCCTGATTCCGGCTTACTGCGGCTGCGCGCAAATAGAGGGAGCGACGCTACTTGCTATAAGGGGTCGGCCGCAGGAAGTAGAGACGGTAGTCCGGCGTTGGCGCGGTGGGAGGGCCGTGGAAAACGCGTTCCTTTGGGGCTGTAGAAGTTGAAGGAAATCCCTCGGCTGTTTGCTGGCGGCTGTGGAGCACTTAGTTCGACCGGCCCTTCACCTATCTCCAAGGGATGTGTCTCGTCTTGGAACGAACTTGAACGCTTTGGAAAAGGTGGGATGGGGAGCTCCGGGAAGCGCTCCTGCAAACGCCTCCCCGGGCAGTGCTTACGCAAAGTTCCGCCTCTCGCGACGGTCACTTCTCTTCACCTCTGGGATTTTTCCGCTGGCTTGTCCAACCAAGTGCCCATTCGAGCCTGTGAAGTATAAATAGCATCCGTCCGACATTGGCTTCATTGAGTGAAGAATTTTCTTGGGCTGTATATAAAATACATAAAACACAACTATACACCATAACTTAATTAATGTACATAAATAAACTTCATTTGCAGGAAGGGTCAGGGTTTTTTTATATATTATTATGTTATAGGGCTTCATTAGTTGTTGAGGGCTGCGTGCATGGTTGGATAGGTCTAATGTAGGCGATCAGAATAGAATAACAAATTTGAAAGGAACCTTGGAGGTCGCCAAGTCCAACCCTCCTGCTCAACCAGGAGACACTTTATGGTTTTAGACAACTGGCTGTCCAGTCTCTTCTTAAAAGCCTCCAGTAATGGAAAACCTACACATTCTGAAAGCAAGGGTTTCCACTGGTTGATTTTTCTCAGTATCAGGAAATTTCTTCTTTCTTTTATGTTACAACTATTTTTAGTTAGTTTGTATCCATTGCTTCTTGTCTTGTGTTCCGGTGCTTTGGAAATAGTTTAAATCTATCTTTGTGGCAGCCCCTCAAATATTGGAATACTGCTATCATGTTACCCCTAGTCCATCTTAACTAGACTGGGCATACCCAAACTAGGGCTTATTTTGGGTTTAGACATATTTTAAAGGTAACATGCATCTAATCACCTAACATTTGGTTTTCTTGCCTAAGTGTAAAACCTTAGTTTTCTTTACACTGAATTTCATTTTGTTATATATATCTCATTGTTCAAGTCTGTTGTGATCCATCTGGATCTTGAGATTATCTTCTGGGATGTTGACTATTCCTGCTGCCTTGGTGACATCTGTAAATTTGATTTCTTCTATTTCCTCATCTAAATTATTTATGAAGGTATTGAAGAGCACTGAGTACCCCACTGCTTACTTCCCTCCGTGTAGATGGAGTCTGTGGTAGAAGATGAGCTGGAACAAGAACTGACAGTGAGTGAGATGGCAGCTCTGTTGGCCTTGGAGGAAACTGGGGAAGGGCAGAGTCAGCCCAGGCTGTTCGGAATTAGCAAGGCCTGCAGGCAGAAACAGAGCTCAGCCAAGGAGCATGAACCACCCCCTTCTGAGGCAAGGGCTTGCAGAGTGCAGAGGAGGTGGGATCAGCTCAGATGGAGGAGACAACTCAGGAGGAGAGTGTCCCATCCAGCTTCACCAGGCACATCTGGGGAATGAGACATTGTGGGGAGGGGCATTTGTGGGGAACTAATACTGAGTTCCTGGAATGTTTATTTTATTTATTTATTTATTTATTGGATTTGTATGTTGCCCCTCTCTGAGGACTCATGGTGGCTCACAACATATCAAAGCAATATTTATTTATTTATTTATTTATTCGATTTTTATGCCGCCCTTCTCTTTAGACTCAGGGCGGCTTACAACATGTTAGCAATAGCACTTTTTAACAGAGCCAGCATATTGCCCCCACAATATACAATATACATATCTAAAAATCCAATTAATATAGCTAAAAAACTCTAATTACTCTAATTTAAAATCATTGATTCCCATTCCATCATAATTTGGAAATAAATTCATTAAAAATCAGACTCTGATTTTCTGAATGTGTTTTCTCATGTTGTCTCTCATGGTTGAGGTCTAGGTATGATGTCAATTACAGGCCTCTCTCATCTTTTAAGTGGGAGAACTTGCACAATTGGTGTCTGACTAAATACTTTTTTCCAAACTGTACCTTTTAGGACTTCCATCCAGGGGATCTTTCCTAGGTTAACTCTAAGTTTGTTGAAGTTTGCTTTTTTGAAGCAAACAGTGATGTTAGGACCAGCCGTTTGTGTTTGCATTATGTTTAATTTTAGGATGACGTGGTCACTCTCACCCAACGTCCCTTCTAATTCAACTCCTTCTATCATTTCTTTGTTGGTGAATTATTAGATCTAATGTTGCTGTTTCTCTAGTTCCTATTGTCACTTTTTGGGTTACAATGTTATCTGCAAGACTGGGTAGACTTTTTGCTTGGTGCTGAGTTGGTTTTCCAGTTGATGTCAGGGTAGTTAAAGTCACCCATTATAATTGTGTTATGCTTTTTGCATATTTCCATTAATTGGTTTGTAAAAAAGGTTGTCCATAGTTTCAGTTTCATTTGGTGTCCTGTAGTATACTCCTATTGTTGTATCACATTTTCTTTCCTTTATGCTTTCATATGCTTTCTAGGTGGTTTTCTTCTTTAGTTGGATGCAGCTCTGTGACAGTGTAGTGGTCTTTTATGTACAGTGTATCTCCACCTCCTTTTTTGTGTGACCTATTTTTCTTGAAAAGTTTGTATCCCTTTATCTGCGTGTTCCACTCATGTTTCATCCCACCAGGTTTCTGCTATTGCAACTAAATAATGTTCACCCTCGTGCATTAGTATTTGAAGTTCATCCTGTTTCTTTCCCAGGCTTTGTGCGTCTGTGTAAAGGCATTTGAGTTGTTTGTGCCTGATACTCGGAGGGCATTTTGTATCTTCTGGCTGCTGTTTGAGCTTGACTTGTTCCCCATACTTATTTTGTTCATTGTTTGATCTCCTAGTTTGGTCACCCTCCCCTCTCAGTCTAAGTTTAAAGCCCTCATGACAAGTTGGGCTATTCGGTTTCCTAGAAGATTCTTCTCAGCCCTGGTAAGGTGTAGCCTGTCCCTTGCTAGAAGCCCATCTTGGGGAAATTGTAGGCAGTGGGGTTGGGGGGGGGATTGGTAGCGGTTTTGTATTTGGTTTGTATTTCCTTCTTTGGGTGACATGTGTCCAGCTGTTTTCATTCTCTTGGGTGTTGATTCTGTTTTGCTCCTCTGAGGTTTTGGTTCTGCTAGGAGTTTGTTGGTCTTTCTGGTTTTGATATTTGTGTTTCAGAGTTTTTAGGTTTTTCTCTAGGTTTTCTATTTTTTCCTCAATTACTTGGATTAATTTACATTTGTTGCATGTAAAGTTTAGGTTTGAGGGCAAAAGTGTGAACATAGAACACGATCAGTCAGTTCCTTCCTCATCCTTGTGTGTGGTGGGTCTGTCTTCCATGTGTGTGGTTGGTACAATCTTCCGGGTGTGTGGTTGGTTGCAAGGTGGGTGTGGGAAAGTAGAATTAGGGAAGTTGTGCTTGTAATTTGTTGTCTTTTGTAGAGTGTTTGTAGGTATTTTGCAAGATGAGTGTGGGAGTGTGGTGGGAGAGCTGTATCCTGGTTGGGTGGGGTTGAGTGTTCAGTTATATGATTCCGCTACCTTCCTCCTCCTTTTCTTATTGATATTCACAGTTCTCTGGCAGCTGCTGTTTCCCCAGCTTCTGTAAATTCAAACTGATTGAAGGATGGCAATTTCCCTCCTTCCTCCTCCTTTTCTTATTCAAACTATGGAGTGTAGTTGTGCTGTTAAAGATGATGTAGATGCAGGGTTTGGGGATGTTTTCTTTCTTAACTTTGTTATTGTAGTGGCACTTGTCATTTTCTCTATTTTTAATATATTATTCCAAAATGTCATACAATATCTTAACTGATAATAATGCATGCATGCATACACATATATAATTATTATCAGTTAAGTTATTGTATGATATATATATATTTGTTATCTTTACTTTGTAGAGATCTAAATCTATTTAAATCTTGTTACATAATATTTAACACATCAGACAACCAAATAATTTATAAAATCTGTTTGAAATTTCAATCCAAAAAGTAATCAACTATATCACTATAATTTCCTATATATTTTATAGTATAGTTCAATATAATTATATAGTCTTTCAATCTTAAATGTCTTAAATAATAAATGATATATTATATGAATTATATAAATTACACAATTAACCACCCTTCCTCTTAGTTTTCTTATTTTCTGTTAATAATTTTATCCAGTGTCCTTTAATATTTTTAGTGAAATCATCTTATATTATTTCCGTAGCTCTATGCAATATTCTTTCAGTCTTGCATCATTTTTATTTTCCACCACTGTTCCTCTTTTAATATTTAATGGGCTTTTAATATTCTCCAATTTCAAATTCCAGAATTTGGCCTCTTCTTCTAAAATAATCCAAGTTGTTCAAGTGTACAGTCTCTAGAAAGAACCTCTATAGGATCTGCCAGTAAGTCCAACACAACAAACGTCACTACTTAATCCAGTCACTTATTTAATCCATCGACATCGGCCCCTAAAATCCATTGAATTATACATATTTTTATAAATTTCCTTGAGGGAGTAAATGAAAATTGTAACTGCCAATCCCCATAGTTTCTAACTGTATCCAATAGGAGTTTCTTTTATCTTCTTGCTCGCTTCTTTGTTACTTTGCAGTGTCACTTTTCAACCACATTTTCAATTCTTTCCTTCCTCCCAATCATCACTGCTGTCAGACAATCACTCTGCCTCAAATCTTTGAGTCACGATAATTCAGATCCACAGTTTAATTCAGTATCTGTACCTCCTTTTGGGGATTTCTTTTCTTGCCAGTGCATTTATGTTGTTTTTAAATCTTTGCGTCCTACTCCTGGGCTGTCAGCACTTTTAACCTGCCAAAAATAGTTGGTTTCTTCCCAGCCAGAATCAAGGGGTACTCCTGAACCTTTGGGGAGATTGCCTTTCTCCTTGGAATTTCCTTTTTTTCCTACTTACCTTCTGGGGCAGATAGTGCCTCTTTATGGCTTCCAGGCCTTAAAATTCAGAGTTTGGGAAATACAGTAGAGCCTCTTTCTTTACTCCTGCTGGTGCTGATGTCACCATCGGAAGTCCTCCTTTTCCTCTTCCGTCTTAGCTGACTCTTCATGCTGCCAGGGCTTCAGGTGAATGCTGGGATTCAACACCTCAGACCTCTTTCGGGGTGCTGTTTAGTGATCTAGAGATTCCGATTAATGACAGCATTCCAATAAACACCCCCAATGAAATAAGATTCCAAGGCTACAGGTTCCTCAAAGTCTCAATTTATTAGAGATGCCATGTTGGCAACATTTGAGAAAACCTGAATCTTGAAAGCTTCCAGGTTTTCTCCACCCAAACAAAAATTCAAGCCCCTACCTAGCACCCACATGCCCATTACATGATCCAATCAGGCACCATACAAACTGAAGATGGCAACCCATTAGTTCCTCGCAGTTGCCAGGCACAGCGGCCTTGATTTTCTGGAAAGATTGATATTTAGACTACTACATATCACCTACTCCATATAATCCCCCTTCTCATTTTCCCACAATGGAAAATGTGGCAGGCCTGATTATAAAAAGGTAAAAGACGACTGTTGGGAGATTGGAATGCTAAAGTAGGAAGCCAAAAGATAACCAGAATAAGAGGCACGTTTGGTCTTGGGGTACAAAATGAAGCAGAGCACAGGCTGGTAGAATTTTGTCCCAAGAACAATGGTCATAGCAAACACTTCTTTCCAACAACCCAACAGACGACTCTACAGATGGACATCACCAGACGGTCAACACAGAAATGAGATTGACTATGTGTTCTGCATTCAAAGGTGAAGAAGCTCTACACAGTCAGAAAAACAAGACCAGGAGCTGACTATGTGGTTTCCAAAAGACACTCTAATTAGTTCAGGAGCTATGAGACAAAGTCCAAAAGAAATAAAAAGATTTATTAAAAGCGACATCTTGGCAAGACTCTGATGCATCCAGACCTGAATTTGACCTGGCTTTACATCATCTTGACCCTGCTTCCCCCCTTCTCATTGGCCATGTCACGAATCACATTGTCCAATTAATCAAGTTGGTGGGTTGTGACCCACACACCCCTCCTTCTGACTCTTGTAGTCTAGGACACAATTAGTAAAAGAAGCATTTGTGCAGTTGCATTTTCAGTTAGGGAAATTGTTGTGGCCTGCCAGTGGCCTATGCAGCTGGTAGTAGGTTCAGACAGCAAAGAGGCTGATGTAATCTCATATCATTTTTCAACACCATAACCAAGTCAGTTGACCAACGCAACTCAGTGGACGTCATATACTTGGACTTCAGTAAGGCTTTCGATAAAGTCGACCACAATCTCCTAATCCACAAACTAGAAAAAAATGGAGATTACTACACATGTAGATGGATAAACAGTTGGCTGACCAACCGCACCCAACGAGTTGTCCTCAACGGCACCAAATCCACATGGAAAAAAGTAGACAGTGGAGTATCACAGGGCTCTGTCCTGGGTCCTGTACTCTTTAACATCTTCATCAACGACCTGGACGAGGGAATAAAAGGGGAACTAATAAAATTTGCAGATGACACCAAGCTGGCGGGCGTAGCCAACACCCTTGAGGACAGGCTCAGAGTACAAGAAGACCTAGACAGACTATCACAGTGGGCCCATACCAACAAAATGAGGTTCAACACCGACAAATGCAGAGTCCTCCACCTCGGCAAAATGAGGTTCAACACCGACAAATGCAGAGTCCTCCACCTTGGCAAAAAGAACCCTAGACATACATACAGCCTGGGAGATACCCCACTCAGCAGTAGTGACTGCGAAAGAGATCTTGGAGTCTTGGTGGACAATCAACTAAACATGAGTCAGCAATGTGCAGCAGCAGCCAAAAAAGCCAATTCAATCCTAAGCTGCATCAACAGAGGAATACGCTCCAAGACCAGGGAAGTACTAATACCACTCTACTATGCCCTGGTCAGACCCCACCTGGAGTACTGCATCCAATTCTGGTCACCTCACTACAAAAAAGACATCGAAACTCTGGAGAAGGTGCAAAAAAGAGCAACCAAAATGATTAGGGGACTCGAAACAAAGACTTACGAAGAGAGATTGAGAGAACTGGGCATGGACAGCCTAGAAAAAAGAAGGTCTAGAGGGGACATGATAGCAGTTTACAGATACTTGAGGGGTTGCCACGGTGAGGAGGGGGTCTCTTTATTCCCCAGGGCACCAGAGGGCCGGACGAGGAACAATGGTTGGAAGCTGACCAAGGAGAGATTCAACCTGGAAATAAGAGAGAACTTCCTGACGGTCAGAGCGATCAACCAATGGAACTGCCTGCCAGGGGAGGTGGTGAACTCCCCAACTCTGGACACCTTCAAGAGGAGATTGGACTTCCATTTGGCTGGGGTGCTGTAGGGTTTCCTGCTCAGGCAGGGGGTTGGACTCGATGACCTAACGGTCCCTTTCAACTCCATTAATAAATAAATAAATAAATAAATAAATTGCCAGCAGTCTGTGCAGGTGATACCAGAGTTGGACAGTGAAGAGGCTGGAGAAGACTTGGTGCCAGAGGCAGATATTCAGCCAGGCCCTTCAGAATCTTCAGAGACTGCCATAAGTGAAGATGAAGTGAAGATGAAGACAGCTGCCAAATGGCAGGAATAGGTCTTGGAGAAGGACTACTTGAGAGCAAGGCTTGAGGCAATTGGCCACTCCCATAGCCTATTTAAAGTGGTGAAATTGAGGAAGGAATTTGCAGGAAGCAACTAAGTTCATTCCAAGTCCTGAAATTGAAATTGAAGCCTCTGTGTCTGGTCCCGTTTGAACTTGTCATAGTTGCCTGCAAATTCCTCCTGGGTATTTTGCCAAACAGCCAGGTTCATGTGCTGTTATCTGGAAGACTCTTCATCTGACTTAAGTTATTTTGTTCGAACTATTGCTGGCTGTTAAGAAGATTAATTAACAGCCAGTGCTTTGAAAAGATGGCTTTATAAAATATTGGACTTTAGAATGACTATTAAACAAGCCAATTAGTAGTTGTTATTATTTTTTAAAAAATAAATATTATTGATTTTTATAATCATAATAAAACAAATACACACAACACAAAAACAGTGCACTGTGATATGTGCTCCTGCCACCCAACATTATTCATTCTATCCCTCCACCAAATGAGGGTGTACTGATTAATAATATTTTAAACCGGGAACATTAGCATATTTACAAAATATAGAGTGATTCCAATTTATTCTTTATAACTCAGTCTTGAATTCTACTGACCATAAAACCTCTAACACTGTCCCATCTTCCCATCAGTTTTTTTCACTTTATTTTCATTGATCGCATTTTGGGGGAGGGTAATTTTTATTTTTTATTTTTCTCCATACAAACCTTTTCAATAATTTGGAAATATTTTCATATTATAATAATAACATAGATAATAATATTGAGTTATTACATTGTTTATAATTAATTTCCCCAAAAAATTATTAGTTCCAAATTGATTACTGTCAATTAATTGGTGTCAATCCAACCCCCCCCCAACTTGACCTCTAATTTTGTCATCTAGGTATCTAATTTTCTTCTAATTGAATTCAAGCTTAATTTCCTTTAACACCTTATTAAATTAATATCCTTCTCCTTTAGTACTTAAAGTACACCATAGTGCCTACTCCTACTTCTTATGTATTCTCTCAAAACCCTTACAAGAAAGAAAACTTTATCCAGTACAAACAGTAACAAAGAAAGGAAATTATAATTCAAAAAAGAAAGAGAAAGAAACAAGAAAAGAGGAAAAAGAGAAAAAAAGAAAAATCAAGCTCTATTATTATAGGAATATGAAAACAATATAAAAATTAAAAGAAGTATCCAAGGTATATAATATGTCTAAAGAAAATACGGTATCTTATAAAGGCAGAGAAATTGTCATCCTTCGCCAAATTCCAGGACGTGTCAGAGACAAAAGAAAACCATACCAAATGATAGTCACCAAATAAGAACAGTATCCCCTTCAGATGGTTGACCCCCGAAGGCATTCTGCTGACCTTGATTGACAAAAAGTATAAAATCACCTCACCAGATGAAGCAAAGGAATTCTACGATCAAATCCTTAAACCGGTCGAAGATATAAGGACAAAAGTAGATGACAGTAGAGATAAGCTTACCACTGAAGAGCTCAGCTATTGGATAAAGAGCCCAAAACAAAACAATTGGATGACGACTATGGAAGACGAGGTCCAATTACATCAGCAAAGACTGAAGCCCGAAAAGAGAAGTCAAAAGAATCCATACCCCAACTCTCGATGTAATGAGATTATATTATTTTTTATCAATATCAATGGCTTAAATTCACACAAAAAGAGAATAATTTTTTTTCATAAACTGACTAACCATAATTATGATATAGTATGCCTGAAAGAGACCCATGTCTCAAAAGACGAGGTTAATTTATTACACTCTCCCAATCTTGGAGAACTTTTTACTGCATCAGCAATTGTTAAAAAAAATGCTGATCAAAATGGTCAAACATTGATAGTTCAACTAAATTTAGTACACAAAAAACGTAACAATTATAGGAATATATGCTCGTTCTATTAAGCAATCTACGTTTTTAAAGAACTTGCATGAAAAAATATTAGAATTGGACCTAACAAATTTTATTATCATTGGAGATTTTAATGCTATTGCTGATAAAATTAATGATTACAAAGGTATCTCCAAACATAATTCAAGAAAAATTCTTCCATCTACATTTGACCAATTAGCTTATGAATTTGCCTTAAAAGATTTTTGGAGATTTTACCATCCCGACTCCAAACAATATACGTACCTTTTTCTCCCCTCTGCACAAAACTTGGACACGCATCAATATGGCTTGGTCTAATTCAGAAATCATAAATGAAATTACAGATATTCAAATACAAACTACTACCTGGGCAGACCATAATCCTTTGTTACTAACACTCAGAGATTTAAATAATAAAAAACTACAAAGATGGTCCATGTACCAAACAATTATCAATAAACAACAATTTCAAGGTACAATACAACGCAATTTACCCACCTTTTTTGAATTTAATTGTAATGGTGAGATATCCCAACAAACTGTATGGGATACTACCAAAGCCTACATCCGAGAAATTTACACATCCTATTCAGCAAAAAAAGAAAAAAAAAACCAAGAGAAACTACACAAATTAAATACATCCTTACAACACCCTGAAAAAGCTTTACAGACCAACCCTAAAAATACTTGGATGCTGGCTGAAATAAAAACCATTAATCATTAAATAAATTTAATAATTCAACAGCAACTTTCACACAAATTAAAAATGGTGAAATAATCACACTTTGAATCTGACAACAAACCGGGTCAATGGTTGACCCTTAAACTGGCACATCAAAAATTAGATAAAAATATCGAGGTTTTATATGATAATTTTGGACATCTGAAATCAAGTAACAGCGACAAAAAACAAATAATTCAAGACTTCTATCAAGAATTATATAACACAGAAAAAATGGACCAGGAATTGATATTAAACTACTTAGAACAAAATGAAAAAAAGTAATAAATGATGAACAAAGACACATGTTAAACAATGTAATTACTATTACAGAATTGAAAACTGCAATTGCAAATTAAAAAAACAAACTCCTGGCCATGACGGAATTCCTACCGAATTCTATAAACAGCATCTAGATATATTTGAACCTATAATGCTAGATATCTACAATGACGCACTTCTACATGCCAAACTTCCTAATTCTTGGTCGAAAGCTTATATAACACTAATTCCAAAAGATAATCAGAACAAAGAATACCTCGAAAATTACAGACCCATATCATATCTTCGGAGAGGGGCGGCATACAAATCTAATAAATAAATAAATAAATAAATAAATAACTTAATACCAATTATAAAATTTGTACTTCAATAATTGCAGACCGCTTAAAGAAAATTTTAAACCACCAGTCATCCAGACCAAAATGGATTCTGCCCTTGAGAAACATAGTCACTAACACAAGAATAATATTAAATACTTTCAAATATTATGATAAACATAGTCATAAACCAGTAGCTCTAATATTTATGGATTTAAGGAAAGCATTCAATAGTTTGCAATGGCAATATTTTATAGCTCAAATCGATCATATAGACTTTGGGGATAATTTTCTTAATTTAATCAAAGTTATTTACTCCCAACAATTTGCTAAAATTCTTTTTAACAACGATAGTACAGTACTGAAAAAATACGAATAACAAAAGACATGCGTCAAGGATGATTTTTATTCTGGCTATTGAGATCCTCTTGAACAATATAAGAAACAATGATCAAATCCAAGGTGTTAAAATTAAAAGAGAACAATTTAAGCTACAAGCCTTTGCAGACGATGTCAAGATCTTTGCAGACAAGCTCCAATAGAAACTGCAATGATCTTATTAAATGAAATTTATAAATATGGAGAAGAAACAGGTTTAAAAATTAATAAGAGGAAGACCCAGATTCTAACTAAAACCATGATTCAAAAACAAAATAGATTATTGGAAGAAGTGATTAATATAAAAGGAGCCAAAAAAATTAAATATTTGGCCTATGGGTGACCTCAAATTACAGTACCATAAAAAAAGATAACTTTGATAAATTACCTAAAGATATCCAAAAAGACTAAGTAAGTAAGATGGTCCAAATTGAAACTATCCCTGATGGGGAAAGTATTCGCTATAAAATCCAATATTTTACCAAGATTCTTATACCTCTTCCAAATCGCACCAATAAATTTGAACAAAACCTTCTTTAATAACTTGCACAGGGAAATCCGGATTTATATGGTCCAAAAAGAAGGCCAGAAGTAAACTAAAAAACTTTCAAGATCATAGAACCAGAGGTGGCCTTGGTTCCCCAATTTTCAATTATATCATCAAGCAACGATTTTATCTATGTTAAGAGACTGGATAACACTTAAGAAAACAAGATTACTAACCCTCGAAGGCTTTGAACTACAATCCAGATGGCATTCCTTTTTAATGATGGGTGCCCACAAAATACCTAAATACTTTAAACACCATTATTTAAGAAAAACTTTAAAAACTTTAAACCTGGCAACTTATAAAAATAAATCACTACCATTCTGTACCGAAATGGATATCTCCGAATGAATCAATTATTTACCCTAATCATTTCTCCCCTTCTAAAATACTAACATACCAAGAATTATTAGATGAAATTGATATTTTGCTGACAAGACAACATTTATAAGACATAGGGATAAATCTGGACTGGCTAACTTATTTACAAATCAATTCCAAATATAATGAACACAAAAAAGGATTTGGTTTTCAAAAAAAATAACACAATAGACTTAATTCTTTTTGGCCCAAGTGCAAAAATGATTTCTAAATTATACAATTATTTATTAATGCAGGATACTTTGGAAGAACAAGTCAAAGGATGCATGATTGCCTGGGCCCAGAATTTTGGCTATACGATTAACCTAATAGAATGGGAAAAAACATGGACTGTAAACTACAAGATAACATTAGCAATGTCTTATAAAGAAAATCAACTGAAAATGTCGATGGCACCTTCCTCCAGCTAGATTGTCTAGAATGTTCTCGAATTTATCCCCCAAATCCTGGAATTGTAAAACTAAGCCAGGAACCTATTACCACCTATGGTGGACCAGCACTAGTGCCAAAAATTTTTGGAAGGAAATTAAAAATCTTATAGACCAAGTCATATCGAATAATGTAGCACTTAAACCAGAACTATTTCTTTTAGGCATATTCAGACAGAAACTCACCCAAGAAGAAAGATACCTCACCTTACAGATCCTTACAGCAGCTAGAATCTCATACGCTCAAACATGGAAGCAGGAAAAAATCCCTTCAATTTTAACAACTATCACTAAAATTATTGAATGTGCGGAGATGACCAAAATTACTATGGAAATCCAAAATAAAAAAGATTCAGATTTCTACAAGATATGGGAGAAATGGTATTAATGGATTGCAGCAAAAAAAAAAAAAAAATGTATCCGTTATTTCTTAAAAATAATAAATTCACCTCCTCTTCTACCATTCTAAATGAAATTACTAATTGCTAACATAATAAGACCAAATACCAACTATAACTATCTGAAGACAAACTCTTGTAATATATTCTCTTTAGCTATTCTCTAACTAAGTTGAAACAACAATTAAATTATACCGTTACAATATAAGCATGTACCACCAACTCAACTCTATATTTGACTACCTTATTCCTTATCATATACACCCACTGCTCTATTATATCACTTTGTCACATATCCTGAAAACGTCTGCGACTCCACAGATTTTCCCCACCCCTCCCTTCATCCCCCCAACCTCCTTCTACTTATATCCCCTTTCTACTTCTTTTTTTAATCTCTCCCCTTTTCCCTAATTCTTCTCTTTCCCTTTGTTTTTATACATATATTCTATATATTTACTATTATATATTATATACACATATTCTGTACCTTTTGTTATGTAATGTAATCACGAGTATAATTCAACTGTTTAATGATATAGACAACTTTTTGTATAGGATAAGATCTGTTTTACTATCATGTAATGCTTATGTTTTCTTACCCCTTTGACTCTATTGACCCCTCCCTTTCCACCCATTTTAATATTTCAAATTTAATAAACTTTTTCTTAAAAAAAATTAACCAAACCATTATTTTAAATCTTTAATGAATAATTATAATATAATCATATTTCATTCCAGAACATAATCAATTAATATTCAAATGTTTATAACTTAATTGTCATTATCTATCCCAATAATTTCAATAATCCAATGATCTAAATATTTCTCTTTTTCTGTATTATTCTATATTTCAATAAAATTTATTTCAATAAAATTTAATAACTTGAAATATATCTTAAAAAACAACACCTAATAAATCTAGCTACATCATTTTATAGCTAATGCATACTCAATAATCTACCATCCCTCCTCAAAACAGCATCTTTGCCAATCCTCAGGCCTCTCATTTTAAACCCATATATTTTCTCCTTGCCTCTCTTTTTACCAAAATATAAGATCTTTTCCATTCACATTCTGACTTATTTCTTGTTCTGCCATTTCTGGGGTATCAGGTCATATATATTCTTCATTTTCTTAGTGCTTAAAGTAATGCTTAAATCATCAGGAATATGACCATTAACCACATCAATCCCTTCTTTAACCAAACCATTTTCTAATTCATTTATAAAAACCACTATTACATTTATATTGTGTCCCTCAATCAGTTCCTTTTGAGAATGCCCTTCTGATGATTCCTTTCTATTTCCATTTCTCAGTTGCTCATTAATTCCAGCTGTTGAATACTTTTTTCTTCTTCTCCTTCAATTCTGCTACAATCTTGATGAAAACTTTCAATATACAAAATGGTGTTGTCATTTCTAATTTCTTCTTTCCATTCTTGGATATCTTTCAGAATGTCTTTGAACAGATCTCTTATGTCTTCCATCCTTTACCAAATTGATATATCAAAAGGTTTTGTCCAAATATCCAATTAACTTTTATATCATCCAGAAGCCAAGATTTTCCAGAACAAATTTTATCCTTCTTTCCTTCTCACCCTTTCCAAGTTCACATAAACTTCAAGTTCAAGGTGCTCTCTATTTATTTTCAGCTCCTCTTTATCACTTGTAAAAGAGAAAACAATCTGCCAAATTCCATTGCATCAAGGACAAATTCAGTGAAAAAACAAATCCAACCAAATATTGCCTCAACTTCACCAGCAGATGTTTTCAGTAAGCAATCACAATTGTTCCCAATTCTTCAATTCTGTCTTCTATACCAACTTTAAGGTTTGATTTATGCTAATTCCAAAAATCCAATCTTATGTTCCCAACTTCCATAAGTAAAAGCAAGTAAATTCTTGGGTTTTTAAAGAAAATTTTAAAGTTTATTTAAATGCTGAGTAATATATCCAAAAATAGTACAGCCAGAGCCATTTCCACTTCCGCCCAACTTCCAAAACAAATAATTTTTTTAAAGTCCAAATCAAGGTCCCCTCTGGCAAATTCACTCGCCTTTTCCAGCAAACTTTTATTCTTCTGTCTCCAGCACAAAAACTTACGCTTCTTCTCCTTCCAGATGACTCCCGACATTTGAAAACCTATCTTTCCAGCACATAGTTGCTGCGGCTGTGGTGACCGAAGTTGTTTCACTCACTGCCAGTCGAGGTCACAAATCTACCTGTCACAGGGCTTGCCAGCCCACAAAATGGCAGGAGACGAAGATTTCTTTTTCACACATCCTCTCCAGGGAGGTTCCAGGCCGATCCGTCTGGAATCGGCACCTCCAAACAGCGGGGCTTCGGCATCCTCCCATGAGCGCGAAGGAGAAGCCGCCTCGCCGCAGCGCTGATTGTATTCATTTTAATATCCATAATTTCAAATTGAATGTATTCCACCATGTACCCGTATCAATTTGTATTGTCCATTTTGTTGCATCATTCCAACCTAAAACTATTACCACCTGGGCACTTTCTATAGCTGCTTCCTTAATTTCTCTGAAATCACCCATATCCCTCCTCATTACTAATAATGTCATCTCTTTTGTAATCACCCATTTAATATTTAACATGCTATTAATCTCGTCTTGCACCTCTTTCCAAAATTTCTGCACTACCAAGCACTCCCAAAACATATGACATCTGAGCCAACAGGCTGCCTTAACATTCCGAAAAATATGCACAAGTTGTGCCGGTGTATGATACCACTTATGCAATATTTTCCGTCTCATTTCTCTAACCCTTGTATTCTTGATTTTCCTTATATTCTCCACTATATTCTTCATCTCTTGTACATCTATTTGAAGTTCACTTTGCCACCATCTGGTTAATCCTTGGATTACACACCCATCTGCCTGCATTAATATCCTATATACAGTATATTATCTGCATGTGACCTTCTATTGTCACTTTTATCTCTTAAAATTTTCTCTAATTCTGTCTCTTTCCTTAGTAGTACTTCTTTATTCTCTCTTTCATTGAAATATGCATATACTGTGTTTATCTGCAACCATCTCCTATTTTCTCCTGCCACTTTTTCCAGATTTCTAAGGTCACTTTTATTCCAACTTGTAAATATTAATTCTCTATTCCTTATTCCATTAATCTCCTTTTCCAACTTAACCCATTTATTTTCACATACTTGCAGCTCCATTAATCTTTCAATTTGGAATGCATCCCTGTACAATTCTAAGCAAGCAACCTGCTTCTTTCTCAACTATGATTAGCCATTTTTTCTTTATTCTTGGCCTTTTATCTTCTTCTACCCAAAAATTTAGTCTTCTATCCCAATCCAGGTAAAACACCTGGCATTACCTGAAACAGATACATCATCTTTGGGATTATCATCATTTTAATGCTCTTTTCTTTGCCATCTTCCTTAACACTTTATTTTTCCAATTCTTCATCTGTTTTATGATTTTCATCCATATCTGTCTATAGTTAACCTCCACCATTTTCTCCGGATTCCTTAATAACCATATTCCCAGATATTTCATTTTATTTAATCTCAACTTCAATCCAGACTCTTTCCTAATAAATAGCTGTTCTCTTTGACCAACATTCAAACACATAATCTCTGATTTTGCCATATCGACTGTTAGCCCCAGTTGCTGTTTAAAATCTTGTAATATACTCTTTATTCCTTTAATCATTTCTATCGAGGTCTGAGTCAATATAATTGCTTCGTCTACAAATAAATTTAATTTAATTTCTAAATCTCCAATTATATATATTTTCAATTATTATACTGTCTTATCATATTGGCTAATGTCTCTATTGCCATTACAAATAGCATTGGAGATAGCGGGCAGTCCTGCTTAGTCCCATTTTGAATTTTAAAACTATGCGTTCTTTGTCCATTCACTTTTATATATGCTGCATTCTCACTATATAGTCCCCTTATAATCTCACAAAATGTATCCCCCATATTTAACGCCTTACATAATTTATATAAATAACTGTGATTAACTTTATTAAAGGCTTTATACACATCTAATTTCAAAATTCCCAATTTCCTCTTGGTTACGGTAGCATGGTGCATCACATTAACAACAGTTTTTATTGGTTTGCTTATCTTCCTTCCCTTTACAAACCTGTATTAATCTTCCTCAATAATTTTTGGCATAATATTCTCAAGTCTATTTGCCAACACCTTTATAAATATTTTATAATCCTGATTGGCCAAACTGATAGTACAATAGGAACCCAGGTCCCTTAAATCTCGATCCTTTTTCAGGATGGTAACAATCTCTGATATCCTCCATGTCTGTGAGATATTATAAGTTTTAAATATATCATTAAACAACTTCCCCAAATGTGGTATCAAATCATTCATATAAGTCTTTTAAAATTCCCCTGTATACACATCAGGGATCAGTGCTTTGGCTGGTTTCAACCCTTTAATTATTCTGGTTATTTCATCTTGTGTAATTTATGCATTTAACATTTGTCTATCTTCCTCATTCACTTTTTCCCCAACATCAATGACTTCCACATTCACCTGTTCTTCCTTATAAAGGTCTTCATAATAGTTCCTCATTATTTTCTCCAACTGATCTTTACTGTATCTTACCTTACCACTAAAATCTTTTAATGCAGGATTTTTCTTTTCTCTTCTTTAAATTTCTTACCATTTATTTCATTGATTTCATCCCCCCATCCCATAATCCTTTGTCTCACTGCCATTCTCATTTTATTCCATTGTAGCTCATCAAACATTTGCAGGAGAGACGGAGTAACGACACGGACACAAGAGCTGGATTTAAACTGGGTCATTTTTATTAATAATAAATTAGCATAATTTATTTAATTAAATTAGCATAAATTAGCATAAATTAACATGCTGAACTATGACCCAAACAATGGACCTGCAGGGTCAAACAAATGCTTCCGGGGCGGAAAAGGACATGAGATAAACTTCCTGGGCAACTTATGGGCGTAGCTCGATGCTAGTCCAGGTGAGGGACCCCTCCCTCACCTGAGACCATGCCATGCACTTGCATGAGGGAGGTCCAGCCGGCTAACCCCTAACAGGGGACTTAAAGGTGCGGGACCCAAAGACAGGTTCCCCCCAACTGCTCAGGTCGCTTCCACCACAAGCTTGGAGAGAACCTGTCAATCATCCCCAAAGATGCCCAAGGGAGAACGCGCAGTTGCTAAGCCACCACCCAGTTTTCCGCCCCTAACCTGCCACGGAGCGGGGGTCAGATCTCTATCTTGGCCCCCCGACTCCCCCCTCTAGCTGCGCCAGCTCACGCAGAGACCGCTGCAGGTCCTGTAAGAAAATGGCGTTCCCCTGTTCTGACAGGTGAACGCCATCGGCCCGGTAAAGCCACGGCCGATCTACAGTGATGAGGGGATGGGCCACTACAACCCCACCTAATTCCCTGACTACCCTTCCCAGGGCCTTATTGCCTCTACACCTGACCCGGTGAATGGCCCTAAGGGAAATGGCGACCCACAAATGATCCCTGGGAGGATCGAAGATCGCACCACATGCATGGCGGGCCACACAGCGTGAAGCCACCGCAGGCTTCCGCAAGCCTGGCAGGTCCCCTACAGACCCCCAAGCAGGTACCGGTCCTTGCCCGAATAGCAAGACCAGCGACCGGGGCGCAGCAATGGGATGCCACCCTCCCAGCCATAGCGGTAGAAACACCCGTCCCACCGCATACCCCTTCTCCCCAGCCAGGCAACAATGACCCAGCCGCCGCGATGGCAGGGTCCCCCTTCCCGGCGGTACCTTGTTGCTGAGTGGCCAGCGGAGCGCTCAATGACCCAAAGCAACACCGTCGGTCGCGTCCTGGCGGGGTTGAATAGAAGGGGACCAAAGGGAGACCTGGCCTAAGATCTTACCCCGGACCCTCAACCGGCCGTTCGTACTCTAAAACAGGCCGTTGACCGCCGGCGGTCGGCTTCCCCGAATCCTCCGTATCGAGAACGCCGTTACCGCACTAGTGGCGCCGCCGCTACGGAACGAGCGTTCCCCAATCAGCGGGATCCACGCTTGGCCTGGCCAAACCCTGTACTCCAGAACCCACCTGACTAAGGCAATGAGATGGAAGGCACGAAATAACCTGGCAGCCTACGATAAGGCCCTGGCCCAGCCTTCCCGCATCTTCACCATGCGGAAGTCACCATAAATCAACAAACCAGCCCCCGCTTTAGACAAAAGGCGAGGCCGGCCAACCTGGACCTCAAATCCTAACTGAAAGGCCACGCTGCCTAAGCTGGACACAGATATGGCCAGGTACACAACTGGGGCAGGCCAGCTATAGGGGTAACCCGTATCCTGCCTGAACTCCCCGAACTCTTCACCTGCCTGCTGCTAAGCCCCCCAGAGTGCCAGGCACCACAGAGAGGGCCGTAGCCCAGCAGGCCTTTACTCTCCACTACCCAGGAGCCCACTCAGCCTCCAAAGGTGGTCGGGGAATGCCTCTGGCGACTCTCGGGCCCACGGGGCCAGGGTCCGAAATCTGGACAACTGACCACGGGACAAGGCGTCAGCAACCCCGTTATCTAACCCGGGGACATGCCTAGCCAAAAACAATGTGTTTAGGGACAAGGACCTGTGCACAAAATGGCGGACAAGCCGCATGACCCTGTCACTCTTAGAGGACAGGGCGTTCACAACATGGACAACCGCTAGGTTGTCGCACCAAAAATGCACAGTCTTGTCCCTAAACTGCTCCCCCCAAAGCTCCGGGGCCACTATCAAGGGGAAGAGCTCTAAAAAAGTCAAATCCTTAACCAATGAAGAGGCACTCCATTCCGGAGGTCACACCGACCAGCACCACTGGTCACCTAACACTACCCCAAAACCACAAGTCCCCGCAGCATCGGAGCAGAGCTGCAACTCAGCTTCCAAAAGAAGCTCGTGCCTCCAAAAAGACAGTCCATTAAACCGGTCCAAAAACTCCCGCCACACGCAGAGGTCAGCCCTTACCCCTGCGCATAGGCGGGTACGATGATGGGGCAAACGGAGCCCCTTCATCGCAGTATACAACCTCCTAGAAAAGGCCCTGCCCGGCACCACAACCCAGCAGGCAAAATTAAGTATCCCCGCTAGTTCCTAGAGCTGCCCGAGAGTGACCTTCCGGCAGCCCAGAACCTCATCGAGCTTACCCTTGATTTTAATCAACTTATCCAGGGGCAATCTAGAAGATTGCTCCTCTGAGTCCAATTCAATACCAAGGAAGGTAATCTTGGTGGCGGGGCCTTCGGTCTTCTCCGAGGCTAAAGGCATCCCCAGGTGAGCACAGAGGGCCGCGAAGTCCCGCATTAGAGCAAAACATTGCTCCGAACGCGCAGGCCCCGCCATCAAGAAATCATCAAGGTAGTGAACGACCGAGCCCAGACCACTGCGCCTCCTGAGCGCCCACTCCAAGAAGGTGCTAAAACTCTCAAAAAGAGAGCATGAGACAGAGCAACCCATGGGTAAAGCCCTGTCCACATAAAAACCACCTTCGAAATGGAAGCCCAACAGCTCGAAGTCGTCTGGGTGTATGGGGAGGAGCCGGAATGCCGACTTAATGTCGCATTTACCCATAAGGGCTCCAACCCCACACTTCCTAACTATGGCCACGGCCGCATCAAAGGATGCGTACCGGACTGAACAAAGTTCGTCAGGAATGAAATCATTCACTGACTCCCCTTTTGGAAAAGACAAATGGTGAATCAACCTAAATTCGCCACTCGCCTTTTTGGGGACCACACCCAATGGAGACACCCTAAGATTCGGGAAGGGTGGCTCCGGGAAAGGCCCAATGACCCTGCCCTCGGCCACCTCCTTCCGAATCTTTTCCCTAATGATGTCTTCATGTCCCCCAACCGACCTGAGGTTGTCGGACATGAAGGCCTTCCTAATCCCCATGTAAGGGATCCTGAATCCCTTTGAGAATCCTAGCAAGAGAGCAGCCGCTCTCGAGCGAGGGTGGTAGTCCTTCAACCAACCCTCTAGTGCTTGTAAATTAATTGGGCTGGGCCCCTTTACCCCCAGCAGGTGGGGGAGGTTTTGTTGGACCCCCACCCTTCTTTTCCGCCCCCTTCTTGGGGCGGGGGCACACGGAAGAGGCATGGTTCCCCCCACAATTCCCGCATGCATGCTTGTACCTGCAAAAGGGACGAAAACACGCCCCCTTTGCAGCAAATTCATGGCACACCGGGGAGGCCCCCTTCCCCGCTCCCCCCGCAGCCGCCTTGGCTGGCGTGGAAGCCACGGGCTCCTCCTCCATAAAGTGACCGCTGTCGGTCCTGTCGCAGCCTTCCTTGCCGGACATATACGTGGCCTGGAACCAAAGGTCCGGCACCACCATATCCCAGGGCAAGGAGGGGTCATGGGCTATACGCATCCGAAAACCCTTATCATAATGCCGCCAAATAGTACCTCCGTACTCAAAATTAGCCCTGGCAATTAAATCAATATATTTAAGCAGGGAAGCGGCCCTAGCCGGCTGCCTCTGGATCACCACGGATGCGAAAGTCAAGAAAGCGTACAGCCATGAGCTGAAACACTTGGTGACGTTGGTCTTGTTTATCTTTTCCCCGGGCACTACATCCTTGTCCTGCTTGGGGACCTCCCTGTTTAATAGGGAGAAAAGGTCCACATACTCCCCCCGCCAAATCGCCTCCTTCACCGATGGGTGCAGGTGGTACCCCAAGGGGGTGGCTGGAAGCCCACATGGGATGGCCCCAGGCTTGATGCTGGCGAACGGGTCCCACACGGTGAAGGCCCCCGTCCCCAGCACACCTAGCCCCGGTGGATACACCAAAGGGGGCGGGGGCATAATAGCAGGCGCTGGAGGGACCCAACCCCCTGCCCCTGGCCCTGGTGGGAAAACTACCCCCGGCGCTACTGCCGGCGGAGCCGGTGGGGACCAAACCTGACTGCATGTGCCTGAAGTGGACCCCAGAAAACTAGCGCCACTCCCCAAGCCAGGCGGGTTAAACCCTGGACCCTGCACGGGGAGGAGCGATGTGGTGGCTAAGTGTGGTGCAACCTCACCTGCCCCATACGGGGTTGAAGACATCCACGGGGGGCCCATCCGAGCGGTGCCCTGGAAGGCTGCCATCTGCCCCGACTGGGCCATCTGCCCGGCCTGGGCCATCTGCCCGGTCAGGGCCATCTGCCCGGTCTGGGCCATCTGCCCGGCCTGGGCTACTTCTTCTTCAGGATCCCTTCCCCAGGCCGCCGATGCAGCCGGGGGGAGCCCGCCCGGGCCCAATCCGGACCGCCAACGCTCCAATTCGTCCAACCTCTCCAGGACCCTGGCCCAAGAAAGAGAGGGAGAAACATCGGGGTGAGGGGCTGTGGGCATAAAACCCGCCACCCCCTCTGATGGGACCACCCCAGGGGGCCCTTCCATGCTGGCCCGGGCCCGAGCAGAAGGCCTCAGAGCCCTCCTAGGCCGAACAGCTGGTTGGGCCGGAGGGGCCCGAGCTTGTCTCTTCTTGGGGGCCATACCCTTAATATCACGTCAATTAAACGTTTAAGCTATCCTCCAAACCCAAGAGCCCTTGCTGGGAAGCAAGGCCGCCACCAATGATCCAGGCCTTATCGTGGGGGGCCTCAGTAGGCCAATCCCCCCCCCAGCGGTGGCAGCGAAGCCTCACTGCCCACCACCTTCCTACGGGGCCCTGAAAAGGAGCTAGCCCACCCTGGGAACGTTCCCAAATACCCCCCCCCTCAGGAGGGAAGCGCCAGGCCGCGCCACCCAATGGCACCCCCACGACCCCCCGATCCCGGGGGAAACCGGAGCGCCAAACCGGAGGCAGAGCCCAGCCGATGCCGGCTCCGCAGCGGACGAAAAGGCTCCTGCCGTTGAATTTCGCCCAAAGGGTAACCGTCTCCCGATGAGGCCTTCTCGCCGGACACTGAGGAAGCCACAAAATGGCGGCCGCTACACGAGGCCGCCTCCAAAATGGCTGCCGCGAGCAGAACTCAGCCGGGTGTCTGCTCGGGGCAATGGTCCGGGCGAAAAGGCTGAGCCCGGGCCTACACGCCCTTAAATAGGGCCAGCAAGCCCCGCCCGGACCAATCAGCAGTCAGGCCTTGTTGGCTTGACTCTCGGGCGAAGTCTTGCATCGCGAGACTTCGCCCGAGCAACAAGATGGCGGCCGCCAGGGGTCCGGTGTCTTCCCGGCTTTCCCGCAAACGCTGCCGGTGGATAAGTCCACCGGCGCTATTTCAATTGTTTCTTTTTTTATTTCAATAAGGTATTCCATTCCCTTCCTCTCGTAACTCTCAATTGCTCTTGTATCAAATATATTTCCCTTATCTTAGGCTCCCTTTCTCTCCCCCATCTCTTACTTATATCAGCTTCCAAACTTATATATTGCCCCTCATAAATGCCTTACATGTATCCCATACAATTGATTGCTTAATCTGCCCTACATAAATTATTCTAAAATACTCACATAATTCCATTAGCAATTTAAGTTTATCTTGTTCATTTGAGGTTATGAAATCCAAATTCTTTGATTTCTTTCCTGGCCCACTATTAGTGGGGCATGTTCTGACAACGATTTAATTTCAGATTTTTTAACTTGCACATTCCCCATCCTATTCATTAATATATAATCAATACAGCTGAACGTGTTACATCTTGCAGTATAAAAGGTACCTCTATTTAAAAGTTCCTGATGAATATAAACCACATTAAGTCTATTTAAATGCAGTGTTCTTGTATTTGCAATTCCCATTGTTTATTGTATATTAAAGTCCCCAGCCCAAAGCACTGTGCCCTACCCAAAATTATCTAATTTCCTCTTCGTATTCAATATAAATTGTTTTGTATTTGGGGCATAAATTGCTGCCATCGTTATTTTTTGTTGATTAATTTTCCCCTTAACAAATACCCATCTCCCGACCCTATCTTTTTGTACTCCCATCACCTCTATTGGAACTTTTTGATGAATATAGATTGCCACCCCTCTACTATTTTGAAATATGCATATACTGTGGCATAATATACTGAGATTTATACATCCATTTCCAATTGTTATCTGTTATAAGTTTATCCTTTTTTCCTTTGTTATAAGTTTTATCCTTTGTTATAAGTTTATCCTTTTTTCAACATAGTTTATGCATTTCTGCTAAAACCATAGTATCCACCCTATTATCCCTAGCCATCCTCAATACCCTATGACATTTCAAATTCGTTCTCAGTCCATTTATATTTAAAGCCATAATAGACCAATCACTCATTACATATAATTATAGTCCCTTTTCCCTTTTGTAATGTTCCTAGTTTACCTATTTTTCTCCTATATACCCTACCCTTCCACCATGGTTCCCCCCTTTTGTTGGGAAGCACTACAAGTTAAATACTTGTCCTTCTATGAAGGCACCTATCAATTACACCTCCATCATCCGGCTCCCTTAATAACAACAAAAAATTAAAGTCCCCCTCCCAACTCCTCAGTTCCCCCCTTAACATTCAACTCTTCTTGTATTATACTTATATTATACTATTTTCCTTCCCCCATAATAAGGGGAAGGAAAACTGACCTACCAATAACAGAAAGAAGAAAAGAGATAAAAAATAAGATTCCAAAA
This sequence comes from Erythrolamprus reginae, assembly GCF_031021105.1. Lineage (NCBI taxonomy): Eukaryota > Metazoa > Chordata > Lepidosauria > Squamata > Dipsadidae > Erythrolamprus > Erythrolamprus reginae. The sequence continues at coordinate 38,312,421 of NC_091956.1, read as the reverse complement.
AAAGGGAAAAATATAAAAATAGAAAGAGTCATTAACAGCTCTTCATTTCATCAATTTCTTCACACGTGCATGCCTTGGCTTCTTTCTTTTCTCCTTCCCCAGGGCCACAACTTGAGCCTCGAGCTTCCTGAGATGCTCCTCCCTTTCCTTTTCCTCTAAATCAATTTGTAGAGGTTTTTCCAGTGTACCTCTTCTGGTGGAATCTGTTGCAGTATCAGCCCCTCCTCCTTCAACAAGATCTGCAGCTGCTCTCCTGTTGGTCTCTCCACTTTCTTCAAATGCTATCCCCAACTTTTGCAGCATATTCTCACTACTAACATGGGCAAGCACCCACCCTCATCCTCTTATATTTCTTGGAGACTTAAAGCAGAGCAGAGCCAGCTCCTCGCCTTCCTTTTCTTTCTTTCTTTTTTAAAAGTAATTTTATTGAATATAAATATTTTTAAAACATTTTCAATCAGCATTTCTGCTCAGTACACCCCAGGACCTCCAGCACCCTAGCACCATCAAACTTCTTCCCATTAGCCTGAACCCCCTGCAGAACCCAGCTTACCCTGCCACCAGCCGAGCTATCAACCAAGGCTTGGAGCCATCTGAAGCTTGTAAGCCAAGAGAGAGACCAGGGAGTGAGGTGAATAACCCTTATTTTGAACAAATGCCAGGATTTCTGTTAACAACAAAAGGACCTGTAAGCGCTCCATTCAAAGGGAGACCGAAAAATCTTCTAAACAGAGATTTAACTAAACAAAGGCTGCAATCACCTTCTCCGCAAACACCATTTGGGCTAATAAGGCAAGCTTAAACTACCAGGTGCTGGCTGTGAAGGAAGAGGGGGGTTTACTGTACATTTGAAAGACATTGTTCTTGCCTGTTTCAACTATTTGCCTCTCTCTTAAAGTTACAAACTGCTTAAGTGAAGTTGTTAAGTATACCTTTCCAACCCTAATTGCCTCTCCCTCAACTCACTATACCGGCTGCTTAAGTGAAGTTGTAAAGTATCACCATGACAACCAGGTTATAAAGAGGCCCACTGAGCAGGAAGCCAGAAACCCAGGCAGGGTAACTGAAAGACTTTCCTGAAGCACTAACCCCCCACACATCCTGGAGACAGACGCTGTTACAGAACAACACAAAGCTCAAAGCAGAAATGCCAATCAAAAAGAATGTACAACAAGAACAAAAAGAACAACAAGCAACAATTGATAATCACAGCTATCAATGCTTTCAATGCAATGACATTATCAATGATCATGATGGTTTCATAAAATGCCAGACTTGCAATCAGTCTGCTCACAAAAACTGCCTCAATATTTCTAAACATATTGCCACCTTTCTAAAAGCAAACTCTTCATTTCTTTATATGTGCTCATCCTGCACCCCCAAGCTAAATATACTCAGCAGTTTGTCTGATGAGATTAACACCTTAAAAGAAGCCATCAAAACCCCACAAGCATTCATAGAAAGTATTGAACCAAGACTTCTCAAAACCCAACAAGCATTCACAGAAAGTATTGAATCAAGACTCTCATCCATGGAGAAAAATATCCAAACAAACCTTTACATAGATTACCGCACAGAAAGCATCAAACCCAAAACCCATAATTCTCTCCACATCTTCTGGTCTAATTTTCAACCTACCATCTCACAACATCAAACTGACACCTGCCAGACCACCATCCCACAACAACAAATGGACAACCCTACCACCTCAAACCAAGAATAGGAAAGTGTGCGCCTTACTTCCTCTCACCACCCCAAAACCAATCCCCAACACAAGACCAATCTCAAATGTAAACTATTAAATGCTAGAAGTTTAGTCAACAAGATGTCTGAATTCCTCCTTCTGCTTGACACCTCCAACTTTGATATAATTTTTATATGCGAGACATGGCTAAATGCTTCCTACCCAGACTCCATTATCACATCAAAAAACTACCATGTTTTCTGCTCAGACTGTGAATCCCGCAGAGGAGGCGGAGTAGCTATATTCTACAAAAAATTGCTGAATCTAAAAAACTGTCAAAGTTGCACAGGATATAACACTCCCTGAAACTATTGTCTGTGATTTATCCCTAAATACCACAATTCGCTTCTTACTCTGCTACAGAGCCCTGGACTACGACATTGAACATGCTAACAAATTATCTACATTACTAACATGGGCAACCAACTGCCCATACCCCATTATCTTCCTCGGAGACCTCAACCTACCACACATTAACTGGACCTTAAATGAATGCAGCATGGAACCATTCATTCTACTATATATAATACCGTCACCTATCTGGGACTAGACCAACTAGTAACTAACAATACCAGACTTGATAACTGTCTGGATCTCACCTTCTGCAACAGCAAAAATGCAATATATGACTTACAAATAACAGAACCATTTTCCAACAGCGACCACAGCATGATAAACTTCAGTCTCAACTTAAGCCACACTAAGATCCACCAAAATAATACAACACCAAAATTCAATTTTAAAAAAGCGAACTACGAACTCATTGAAGCCCACCTCTCAACATTAAACTGGAAAACTCTATTCTCTGAATGCTACACTACTGATGACATCTACAACACATTCCTATTCGAAATGAAAATTATCATCAGACTTCATGTACCTCTAACCATAGTTCCCTCTAAGCTGAGCAGGTGAGCAATCGCTCACTTAAAAATCATCATCAACTCAGAGTTTTCCAAACCTGCCCAGAAGCCGAGAGGGAAATTTTATTATTATTTCTGTGTCGCCCAGTCCCGAAGGGACTGCCGCTCAGACACTATACTTTTCTGCCCACCCCAAAAAAAAATTTAGAGAGAACACTGCCTCTAACATGTACCATAAAAAAAAAATAACCTCCCCATCTCAATAAGAAAATTACAAACAAGAAAAAAATCTCTCTGGAGGAAAAACAAAAAAGGACAAGTTTCCAACTTCAAAAGCCGATATAAAAGCATTTGCAATCGAATAAAAACAGAATGCTTTAAATACTACAGCAAACAAGAGGAAAACCTCCTACGCACCAAATCTAATAGAGCTTTCTACAACTTTGTCAACAATAAACTCAAAGACTCTAGACATATCCCACCTCTCAAAGGACCCAACAACAAAGAATACCATGATGATTCATCCAAAGCCAACCTCCTCAACTCTTTCTTTGGCTCTGTCTTTGTTAACAGCAATGGCTCATCCCCCAATTTCATCAATTGCACCTCAAACTCCCTCAACAACTTAACCCAAGTAGACTTCACTGAAGACCAATTTGAAAAAGCATTACGTGACCTTAAACCTTCTCTATCAGTTGGACCAGATGGTCGATGTGCTTACTTCCTAAAAAAGCTCTCTTCTGCCATAGCTGAACCACTAAGCATAATTTTTGAAAAATCCTTCAGAACCAGCACACTTCCTAAGCTATGATAGAAAGCAATGGTTAGCCCCATCTTCAAAAAAGGAGACCCCTCTCTTATCGATAACTACAGACCAATTTCACTATGCTGCGTCCCATGCAAAGTCATGGAATCAATTATAAACAAATCAATTACTCTCCATCTAGAAACTAATAATTTGCTCTCTAACAAACAATTTGGTTTCAGAAAAAAACTATCCTGCAACCTGCAGCTCCTCCACTGCAAAAATATATGGACAACTAATCTAGATCAAGGGAAATCTACAGATGCAATTTATATTGACTTCTGAAAAGCCTTTGATTCCACGACAAATTACTCCTAAAACTCAAATCCTATGGCATTTCAGGATCCCACCATAGCTGGATTACAGCATTCCTGTCAAACAGACAACAAGTGGTCAGCCGATACTGCTATGCAATTGGAGTCGAGAACAGCCCGGACCCGAGCGACTTTATCAGCGAAAAACAAGTTAAATTCCTCGGCACTAACCTGCAAGGGCTCCCCAACTCCCCCCTGATTTAGAAGGGAGTGGGTCACCCTAAACAAAGCGGCCGGGCGGGATTCCGCTGATGCAATCAAGGCGGCATGGTATGTGCATCTTGCTGCCTTGAGCACCACTTTGTAAGTCTTAATAAAAGCTCTTACAAGTGTTTGGTCGGATTCAGACTTACTCTTCCTCCGTCGCTTCTCTAAACGTCTCTTCTGGCGTTTCAACTCCCGGAGCTCCTCGTTGAACCATGGAGCTCTATGGGGTCTAGTGCCACAGAGAGGTCACAATGGTGCAATTTGGTCGAGAGCCTCCGCTGCAGCCTTGTTCCAGGCCTCAGCAAGAGATTCTGCCGAGCTGTGAACGAGTGAATCTGGTAAAACCCCAAGCGCCCTCAGGGTCCATCAGGTGTCTGGGGCGGAACCTCCTAATCGGTTCCACCTCCCTGCAGGGGAGGATTGGAGTCAGGAAATCAAGCCGCAGTAGAAAATGATCTGACCATGACAAAGGCAATGCTTCTAAGCCCCTTAGTCTCAGACCATTATTCAATTGCTCTGAGAGGAATATCATGTCGGGTGTGTGTCCACCCTCGTGAGTCAGACCCTGAACTACTTGAGTCAGGTCCATGGTGGCCATGAACTCCTGTGCTAATCCAGAGGAACCGCCGAGTGACAGCAGATTGAAGTCCCCCAGGACAATGAGTCCGGGGAACTCCACCACCAACCCAGCCATCTCCTCGAGCAGCACAGGCAGGGCTGTTGACACACAGCTGGGAGGCAGGTACATGGGTAATAAGCCCCCCTGAACCCCTGAATCCAATTTCACAAGGAGGGACTCACAACCCGCAATCTCAGGGGCAATGAGTCTACGCAGGTGAAGGTTCTCCCTGGCTACAATAGCCACTCCCCCCTTTTCCTGGGGTTGAGGCTGATGCCATATCTGAAACCCGGCTGGGCACAATTCTGAGAGAGGAACTGAAACAACCAGGTTTCAGTCACACATGCCAGATCGGCCTCCTCATCCAGGATTAAATCCCGGATGAGGAGAGCTTTGTTTACTACCAATCTGGCATTCAGCAGCAGCAGCTTGAGCCCAGGGCCCAGATTACACTCGTCACCAGGACCCCAGGTTGTGCTCACGGAACCGGAACAAGGGATCGCTATTAAGCAGTGTTCTCTCTTTCCTCTGCAATGGCTAGCCCCATGACTCCCGCCATATCTACCTCTCCCCAGCAGGACTGGAATATTCTGGCCCTCTGTCACCCGGGAGAAAGATGCCCCCATCCCTCCTGTCTCTCTACTGCCAGGTAGGCTAAATTCTGCATTCAAACTATCTCCATTGTATCCATACATAGCATCCCACCAACTCCGCTCATTCATCTCATATAAATTACAATTACCATTTACCTCATCCATACTATAGTCCGACCCATCCCATCCATTCCGCAAATTAACCCAATCATTCATTCCATTCATTTCATATATGCCTTCCAACCGATCCCAAATATCCATCGCTAAAATTACCCCACAATAAGTTAGTTAAAAATATATAAAAGTTAAAATTAATTAATTAATTAAAATAGGTCAATTATTAATATTAGACCCATTAATAAAATAATTAAACCCACTAATAAAACAGATGATTTAACTAAAAACAATAAAAAACAATAGAAGCGTATATCTTCTTTTCTATTATTTCTTAGATATATTTTACTATGAGTATCTCCTCTATAACCTTCATCGTGTATTTTACTATGTGTATATAGAGATAAACCCACTAAAACCCTCATTGTGTATTGGCAAAATAAATAAATAAATAAATAAATAAATAATACTTTGGGTAACTAAATTTCTATAATAAAATGGCTCCTAGAACCTAAATAAAGGAATAAAAAAACAAACCCTTCTACTTACGACTCTGACAAGACAAAGATCTTTAGAAAGCATGTCGGCAGAAGAAAAAACATCACCCCAGAAACTTGAAGTTACATTAAATATATTACAGGAAACTATTTTAAAAATGCAAGACAACATCACAAAAAATATTGATGGAGTGAGAGAGGAAATTAGTGAACTAAAGAACAATATGAATAAGATGGATGAGAAAGTTGGAGTAATGCAAGCTGCTCTAACAAGAAATGAACAAGATATAGAAATAGTGAAGAAGAGAAGAGATGTAATTGGAAAAAAAAACCCAGAAAAGACAGAGGACAGACTAGAAGCCGTTAACCATAATTTAGAGGAGGCCATTCTCCATCTCGAACTTGAAAAATCGGCCTTTTATTTACGGATCCAGAATATAGGGGAATTTAGAGACAAAAACCTCCCAGATCTTATCACTGAAATTTTAGGCCTGGTTTTAGACAAACCCAAAGAAGAAATGATTAAGGAAATTGACAAAGTTTATAGATTTAGTACAAGCTATGTGAGAAGGTTCAAACATCCAAGAGAGATCCACGTCAGACTCTTTAAATGAAAGCTACAAGATGAAATCTTGAATATTGTCAGAGGGGAATCATTGAGATATAAAGGAAAAGAAATCCTGATCCTGAAACAAATCCCCCGTAGAATAAGAGAGAAGAGATGAAAGTACCAATTCTTGTCTATACAATTAAACAGAAATAACATTCCTTTCAGATGGTTGGTTCCTGAGGGAATGTTTGTTACTTGGAAGGAGAAAGGATATAAGGTGGATTCTATAGAAGAGGGGGAGGTTAGGGAATCCGGAGAATTTGCAAGGAATGAAAATGAAGGAGCTAGGGCCAGGACCCCAGTGGAAACAAGGTCTAGAGCCACTTTCAAATCAAGTAATCAATAAACAGGCCACAGGTTGTGAAACAAAAATCTTATCTGTAAATATCAATGGCTTAAACTCTCTGATTAAGACAAAACATGTTTTTCTAGAATTGGGTAAATTAAATTTGGATATTATTTGTATGCAAGAAACACAGATGAAAGTAAAATATAATAAATTTTTGGAATGTTCAAAATTGGGGAAAATGTTTTGTGCCTCTGCCCAGGTAAGGAGAAAAGGTATTGTGATATACATTAAAGAATACTTAAACCCCAGTATAATTTATAATGATACTGAGGGAAGAATATTAATGGTAGAAATCTTTACAGATAAAGGGAAAATTTTGTTAGTAGAAATTTACACCCCCAATCAAAAACAAAAACAATTTTATTCAAAACTACACAAAAAAATTAATGAATTTAGCTGGCAAAATATTTGCATATTAGGTGACTTTAACACCATAGTTGATATTAATTTGGATTACAAAGGGAAAAGTAAAAATCATATCAAATGGAAACTTCCAAATTCTTATATGGCCATGATTAAGGAATTTGATTTATATGGCACTTGGAGAAAATTAAATCCCAAAAGTCAGCAGTACACCTATTTCTTACACCAACATAAATAATGGTCCTGCGTAGATATGGCGTGGACCAATCTAACACTGCTTTCACAGATAACCAATGTGGAGATACAAAATAATAAATGGTCAGATCACTCTTCAATTTTATTAAATTTGAAAAAAACATTTCAAAGCAGGAACAGGTGGACATTAAATCAAAATTTATTACAGGAAAAGGAATATTTGGCTAAAATGGAAAAAGAATTAAACTTTTTTTAAAAAGAAAACTTAAGGGAGGATACATCTACATATAGCATATGGGATACAATGAAAGCGTATTATAGAGGCCTGTCCATCACTTATCAAATACGGAAAAAGAAATTACAAAAAGAAAAAATGAATAAACTTCAAAAAGAACTCCGAGATATAGTAATTCAATGATGGGAAAACCCTGCAAACAAAAACCTTAAAGAAGTGAGAGATCTAGTAATGCATAAAATAAACCTAATTAACCAGGAAGAATTAGCACTTAATATTATGAAGGAAAATTATTTTGAACAGGCTAACAAAGCGTGGAGGTGGTTGGCTTATAGGCTCAGGAGAAGGAAAGCTAGAAAACTAATTCAACATCTTGAAGATGGTCAGGGACAAAGACACCAAGATATGGTAGGGAGAAAAAGAATAACTCAAAGCTTTTTTCAAGATTTATACAAAAAAGAAATTTATGAGACAGAGGTTAAAAATTATTTATTGAAACAAGAGCTATCTATCTTGACTGAGGACATGAGAACTAATCTAAATAGGGATAGTACACAAGAAGAATTACAAAAAGCACTACAAAAACAAAAAAGCACGAATCCCAGCGACCGATTAGGTCCCACAGAGTGGGCCTTCTCCGGGTCCCGTCAACTAAACAATGTCGGTTGGCGAGCCCCAGGGGAAGAGCCTTCTCTGTGGCGGCCCCGACTCTCTGGAACCAACTCCCCCCAGAGATTAGAACTGCCCCTACTCTCCCTGCCTTCCGTAAACTCCTTAAAACCCACCTTTGTCGTCAGGCATGGGGGAACTGAAACACCTCCCCCGGGCATGTACAATTTATGCATGGTATGTTTGTGTGTGTGTTTGTTAGAAAAATGGGTTTTTTAAATATTTTAAAGTTATTTGGATTTGTTATGAATTGTTGTGTTTTACTGTGAGCCGCCCCAAGTCTGTGGAGAGGGGCGGCATACAAATCTAAATAATAAATAAATAAATAAATAAAACCCCAGGTGTGCCGATTTGAATTCTAGGGGCTTCATCTCTAGCTCCGAACTAATATATTATGTAAAGGGAATTCTCTCCCTTAAAAATATTATAAATCCTTCTTGAAGAAGAACAGGAGGAATAGGGACCTACGGACATCAAAGAGAATTTAAAGATTTACGGTTTAAAGCAAAGACGGAGATTCTTTCTCTATAATGAGGGAGTGATATGTGAGTACAATAAATCTTAAAATGGCGGAGGGAGGGAAAGAAGTTTCCAGCTTAGCGAACATTGAAAAAAACCTAGATAAATTGCTGGACATCTGTTCTGGATTTGAGCTGAGATTTATTAAAGTGGAATCAACAATTGGAGATCTGGCTTCAGAAGTTAAATTGATTAAAAAGGAGGAGGAATTTTCGGCTGGAAAGATACAGAAAGTTGAAAGACAAGCAAAGGATCATGATGAATTAATTAAACAAATGAATTATAGAATTGCTAATCTGGAGGACTGTCAGAGGAGAAGAAATTTGCATCTGTGGGGGTTCAGATTGGACTTTGCCTCTGGTTCAAACTTAATGGAAGCAGTGTCTGCTTGGGTAAATAAGCAAGCTGGCATTCAAGTTGGCTTGGAAGATATATTACGAGTGCACTGGGCTGCACCACGAAGAAATAAGAAAAGGCAAAGAGACATTGTTATGGCTTTTGTCAGTGAAAAAAAAGCGGAGATTGTCTTTGAAGATTTCTGCTTGCCTTAAACAAGATGGAAATGAGATAAGAATTCTGAGGGATCTCTCTTGGAAAACTTTGAGAGCGAGAGCTGCCTTACGCCCAATTTCAAGCCATTTATACCAAAGTGGAAAAAAGTTTACTTGGGGGTTTCCAGCTGCTATTTTGGTGTTCCAAGAAAATAAAATGTACAGGGCATGTACATTGGAGGAGGGAAAGGCTTTATTGGATCAACTGGGGATTAAGTTTGAAGAAGCTGGAGTACAAGGAGAGGATTTTTTTGACGGTCGTAGTACCCCAGACGATGAGGAAAGACAAAGGGAAGAGCAGCTGAAGGAGTTAACCGGGCAGGTGGAGGCCATTAGAAGAGAGCAGAGAACAACACACGCTCAATGTGAGAAGAAAGCTAGAAAGTGATATTGTTTGGCTCTCTTTGTCTTTTTTGTATTTTTTTTCTTGGAGATGTTTTGGGATTCTTGTATATTTGTTATTCGGTGGGGGTAGTTTAATGGGGAAAAAAGGGGTTAAAGAAGTTAAAGTTAAAGAAGGAATTATCTAAATGAGAAAGGAGGGTGGGGGGGAATATTTCTCTTTTATTACAATTAAAAGTGGTTGAAAGAGGAGCTGGTTGTGTGAGAACGCAATCAAAAGAATGTGCCTCATGAAGGGACAAGGGTTTTTCTTGTCCTCCCCCTCCTTGGTGGGGGGAGCACGGGGGAGGCACATTGGGGGGGTAACAGGGGTAAGGAAAGGGGAACAAATTAAACCAAGGGCAAAATAAGAGGGGAAAAGGGTTATTTTGGTATATTATGATGGAGTGTAAGATAATGGTTTTAAATGTGAACGGTTTGGGATTGGATTTGAAACGTTTCAGGATATTAAGGATAGCTAAGCAATATAAGGTGGATATTATGATTTTGACAGAAACACATAAAAGACGGGGAGGAAGAGATAAATTGATTAATGATAGAAATTGGAAATGGGTGTTCGAATATAGAGGAACGCAAAATAGTAGAGGTGCAGCGATTCTTATTCATCAGAGGGTTAATTTTGAAGAGGTTGGAATTCAGAAAGACAGAGAAGGAAGCTGGATATTTGTTAAAGGAAAAATAAATCAAAAGAAGCTGACATTAGCAGCAATTTATGCCCCAAATATGAAAACAAAACAATTTATAATAAATACTAAGAGGAAGTTAGACAACTTTATGGAGGGCTCAACAATTTTGGTAGGAGATTTTAATATGCCATTAACAAATGGGATTGGAAACAGTAGGACGTTACATTTAAACAGACTTAATATGGTAGATCTTCATGCAGATATTTCAGACAGAAGTACATATTATTCAGCAAGATATCATACAATTAGTTGCATAGATTATATATTAATGAATAGGGGGGCAATATACAAGTTTAAAAAGTAGATATTAAAAGTATTTGGTTATCAGATCATGCCCCACTATTGGCAGAATTGGAAATAGGTCAGGAACGCAATCAAAGAATTTGGAGATATAATGCAGTTGTAACTGCTAGTGAACAAGATAAAGAGAAATTGCAAACAGTTATTTGAATATTTTAGAATTTATTTATTTATTTATTGTTAAGAGTTGAAAGGGACCATGAAGGCCATCGAGTTCAACCCCCTGCCCAAGCAGGAACCAGTCAAGTGGCAGTTCAATCTTCTCTTTAAAATGTCCAGAGTGTTGGAGTTCACAATGTCCGCTGGTAGGTTGTTCCATTGGTTGATCGCTCTGACCATCAGGAAGTTCCTCCTTATCTCCATGTTGAATCTCTCCTTAGTCAGTTTCCAGCCAATGTTCCTCGTCCGGCCCTCTGGTGCCCTGAAGAATAAAGTGATCTCCTTCTCTCTGTGACATCGCCTCGTATACTTGTAGACTGCTATCATGTCCGCTCTGGCCCTTCTTTTCTCTAGGCTATCCATGCCCAGTTCCCTCAGTCTCTCTTCGTAAGTCTTGGTTTCCAATCCCTTAATCATCTTGGTTGCTCTTTTTTGCACCTTCTCCAGAGTTTCAATGTCTCTTTTGAAGTGTGGTGACCAGAACTGAATACAGTACTCCAGGTGTGGTCGGACCAGGGCGTAGTAGAGTGGTATTAAGACTTCTGTGGTCTTGGAGTGTATTCCCTTGATGCAGCTTAGGATTGTGTTGGCTCTTTTAGCTGCTGCTGCACATTGTTGGCTCATGTTTAGTTGATTGTCCACAAAGACTCCGAGGTCTCTTTCGCAGTCGCTACTGCTAAGAGGGGTTTCTCCCAGGTTGTATGTGTGTCCAGGGTTTTTTCTGCCTAGGTGAAGGACTTTGCTCTTGTCGATGTTAAACATCATTTTGTTGGTGTGGGCCCACTGTGTTAGTCTGTCTAGGTCTTTCTGTAATTTGAGCTTGTCTTCTAGGGTATTGGCTACCCCCGCCAGCTTGCTGTCGTCTGTGAATTTGATCAGTTGCCCTTCTATTCCCTCGTCCAAGTCGTTGATGAAAATGTTGAAGAGCACAGGGCCCAGGACTGAACCATGTGGTACCCCACTGCCTACGTTCTTCCATGTGGATTTGGAACCGCTGAGGACAACTCGTTGGGTGCGGTTGGTCAGCCAGCTATTGATCCATCTGCATGTGTTGTAGTCTACTCCGCTTTTTTCTAATTTGTTGATTAGGAGATAGTGGTCGACTTGGTCGAAAGCTTTACTGAAGTCTAAATATATGAGGTCCACCGTGTTGCGCTGGTCTACTGATTTGGTTATGGTGTTGAAAAAGGATATGAGATTGGTTTGACATGATTTGTTTCTGACAAACCCGTGTTGGCTGTTGGATATTATCTTGTTTGTTTCAAGGTAGTGGCAAAGCTGTTTTTTAATTATTTTCTCCAGTATTTTTCCAGGTATTGAAGTCAGGCTAATAGGTCTGTAGTTGCTTGGATCCGTCTTTTTCCCTTTTTTGTGGATGGGAACTACATCCGTTCATTTCCTGTCTTCTGGTAGGTCTCCAGTGGCCCAAGAGTTTTGGTAGATGAGGAGAAGAGGTTCCGCTATGGTGTCTGCCAGTTCTTTTAGGACTCTGGGGTGGAGTCCGTCAGGTCCCAGTGATTTGTACTCGTTAAGCTCCCTCAAGTAATCCCTAATGGTAGCTTTGTCTGTGTTTAGTTCGGTTCTGGGGCTGTTATTTGCAGTTAGGTTGTAGGTTGGTTGGTTGGTGGTTCCTTTATGTGTGAAGACTGATGTAAAGTAGATATTGAGCAGCTATGCTTTGTCTCTGTTGTCGGTGATTTCGTTACCATCTTTGTTTTTTAGTATGGTGATACATCATTTAGTAATGATGTGGGTGGTATTAAACAATCAATTGTGTGGGATACATGTAAGGCTTTTATGAGGGGACAATGTATATGTATGGAAGCAGATATTAGGAAGAGGTGGGGTAGAGAGGGAAAGGAAGATAAAGGAAAGGGGCGGCATACAAATCTAATAAATAAATAGATTTGATACAAGAGCAGTTAAGATTAACTAAACATAGAGATTGGAATAGTTTATTGAAATTGAAAAAGAAACAATTGATGGTGTATGTTGAGATCAAATGGAACAAGATGAGAATGACGATGCAACAAAAAACACAGAGCTGGGGGACAAAATCAATGTAGCAAATGGCGAGATATCTAAACAAGAGGAAAGAAAAATCATGTATTTTAGCATTGAAAGACTCTAGTGGAGTGGTTAGATATGGTAATGAGCAGTTAGAGAACATAATGGGGAAATATTATGAAGATTTGTATAAAGAGGAGCAAGTGAAGATAGGAGTCCTCAAGGTTGGGAAAATAGTAAGTGAAGAAGATAAACAAATTTTGAATGCAGAAATTACACAAGATGAAATTGCTAGAGCAATTAAAGGGTTAAAACAAGCCAAAGCACTGGGCCCGGATGGGTTTACAGGGGAATTTTATAAAACCTATGTGAATGTATTGTTCCTGCATTTGGGGAAACTGTTCAATAATATATTGTTAAATCGTGATATCCTGCAGACATGGAAGCTTTCAGAAATTGTTACTATTCCGAAGATGGGTCGAGATTTAAGAGAGCCTGGATCAGTTTGGCAAATCAAGATTATAAAATATTTATGAAAATATTGGCAAATAGATTAGAAAATATTTTACCAAAAATAAAACAGATTCGTGAAGGGAAGGAAAATAAGTGAACCGATTAGAAATGTAATAAATGTGATGCACCATGCTACCGTTACTAAAAGGAAATTTGGAATTTTGAAATTAGATGTGTATAAAGACTTTGATAAAGTTAACCATAGCTATTTATATAAATTATGTAAGGAAATAAATATGGGGGGGGGAAATTTGTGAAATTATAAAAGAGATTTATAAAGGGAATGAAGTGTATATAAGAGTGAATGGACAAAGAACGCAGAGTATTAAAATATTAAACGGCACCAAGCAGGGATATCCTTTATCTCCAAAATTATTTGTAATAGCAATAGATATCTTAGCTAATAAGATAAGACAAGATAACACCTGGGCAGGATATAGAATAGGGGAATTAGAAATGAAAATAAATTTATTTGCAGATGATGCAATTATATTGACCCAGACCCCGATGCAGATGATTAAAGGTATAACAAATTTATTTATTTATTTATTTATTTATTTATTTATTTATTTATTTATTTATTTATTTATTTAGATTTGTATGCCGCCCCTCTCCGCAGACTCGGGGCGGCTCACAACAAAGTGAAAAACAATTTATAACAAATCTAAATTTCTACTAAAAACATTTTTAAAACCCCATTTTCTAAACACACATACATACACACATACCATTCATAAATTGTATATGCCCGGGGGAGATGTCTCAGTTCCGCCATGCCTGACGACACAGGTGGGTCTTAAGGAGCTTACGAAAGGCAAGGAGAGTAGGGGCAGTTCTAATCTCCGGGGGGAGTTGATTCCAGAGGGTCGGGGCCGCCACAGAGAAGGCTCTTCCCCTGGGGCCCGCCAACCGACATTGTTTAGTTGACGGGACCCGAAGAAGGCCCACTCTGTGGAACTTAATCGGTCGCTGGGATTCGTGCGGCAGCTGGGATTCGTGCGGAGATATTCTGGTCCAGTGCCATGAAGGGCTTTAAAGGTCATAACCAATACTTTGAATTGTGACCGGAAGTTGATCGGCAACCAATGCAGACTGCGGAGTGTTGGTGAAACATGGGCATACCTAGGTAGGCCCATGACTGCTCTCGCAGCTGCATTCTGCACGATCTGAAGTTTCTGAACACTTTTCAAAGGTAGCCCAATGTAGAGAGCATTACAGCAGTCGAACCTCGAGGTGATGAGGGCATGAGTGACTGTGAGCAGTGAGTCCCGGTCCAGATAGGGTCGCAACTGGTGCACCAGGCAAACCTGGACAAACGCCCTCCTTGCCACAGCTGAAAGATGGTTCTCTAATGTGAGCTGTGGATCGAGGAGGACGCCCAAGTTGCGGACCCTCTCCGAGGGGGTCAATAATTCCCCCCCCAGGGTAATGGAAGGACAGATGGAATTGTCCTTGGGAGGCAAAACCCACAGCCACTCCGTCTTATCCGGGTTGAGTTTGAGTCTGTTGACACCCATCCAGGCCCCAACAGCCTCCAGACACCGGCACATCATTTCCACTGCTTCGTTGACTGGACATGGGGTGGAGATGTAAAGCTGGGTATCATCAGCGTACTGATGATACCTCACCCCATGCCCTTGGATGATCTCACCCAGTAGTTTCATGTAGATATTGAATAGCAGGGGGGAGAGGACCGACCCCTGAGGCACCCCACAAGGGAGAGACCTCGGAGTCGACCTCTGACCCCCCACTAACACCGACTGCGACCGACCGGAGAGGTAGGAGGAGAACCACTGAACAGTGCCTCCCATCCCCAACCCCTCCAGCCGGTGCAGAAGGATACCATGGTCGATGGTATCGAAAGCCGCTGAGAGGTCAAGAAGCACCAGGACAGAGGATAAACCCCTGTCCCGGGCCCGCCAGAGATCATCCATCAACGCGACCAAAGCAGTTTCCGTGCTGTAACCGGGCCTGAAACCCGACTGCTGGGAACCTAGATAATCGGCTTCTTCCAAGGATCGCTGGAGCTGGAGTGCCACCACCTTCTCGACAACCTTCCCCATAAAGGGAAGGTTGGAGACTGGCCAGTAGTTATTAAGTACGGCTGGGTCCAGGGAAGGCTTCTTGAGGTGGCGCACGAGCGCCTCTTTATAAGATGATGGAAAGGATCCCCTCCCCATGGAAGCGTTGATAATCTCCTGGACCCAGCTCCGTGTCACCTCTCTGCTGGCCAAAACCAGCCAGGAGGGACACGGATCCAGTAGACAGGTGGCGGAACTCACATCTCCAATGGCCTTGTCCACTTCATCGGGTGTCACCAGATCAAACTCTTCCCAGA
Organism: Erythrolamprus reginae; assembly: GCF_031021105.1. Lineage (NCBI taxonomy): Eukaryota > Metazoa > Chordata > Lepidosauria > Squamata > Dipsadidae > Erythrolamprus > Erythrolamprus reginae. Next base: position 38,296,769 of record NC_091956.1, on the reverse strand, counting down.
CAGGTGGACAAGTACGTGCCCCAGTCACCTCAACTGACTCGTTGTCAGCCGGCTCTGTTTTCCAATTGGAGTCGAGGTCCGCCCGGATCTGGGCGATTTTATCAGTGAAAAACGTGTTAAAATCCTCGGCACTACTCTGTAAGGGCTCCCCAACTCCCCCCTGATTAAGAAGGGAGCGGGTCACCCTAAACAAAGCGGCCGGGCGGGATTCCACTGATGCAATCAAGGCAGCATGATACGTGCATCTTGCCGCCTTGAGCGCCACTTTGTAAGTCTTAATAAAAGCTCTTACAAGTGTTCGATCAGATTCAGACTTATTCTTCCTCCATCGCTTCTCTAGACGTCTCTTCTGGCGTTTCAACTCCCGGAGCTCCTCGTTGAACCATGGAGCTCTATAGGGTCTAGCGCCATGGAGAGGTCGCAAAGGCGCAATCCGATCAAGAGCCTCCGCTGCAGCCTTGCTCCAGGCTTCCGCAAGAGATTCCGCCGAACTGTGGATGAGTGCATCTGGAATATCCCCAAGCGTCGTCTGAAAGCCCTCTGGGTCCATCAGGCGTCTGGGGCGGAACATCTTGATTGGTTCCGCCTCCCTGCGGGGAAGGATTGGAGCCAGGAAGTCAAGCCGTAGTAGAAAATGGTCTGACCATGACAAAGGCAACACTTCTAAGCCCCTTAGTCTCAGACCATTACTCAATTGCTCAGAGAGGAATACCATGTCGGGTGCGTGTCCTCCCTCGTGAGTCGGACCCTGTATTACTTGAGTCAGGTCCATGGTTGCCATGGTGGCCATGAACTCCTGTGCCAGTCCAGAGGCTTCGCCGAGTGATGGCAGATTGAAGTCCCCCAAGACAATAAGTCTGGGGAACTCCACCGCCAACCCGGCTACCTCCTCGAGCAGCACAGGCAGGGCTTTTGACACGCAGCTGGGAGGCAGGTACGTGAGAAACAAGCCCACCTGAACCCCTAAGTCCAACTTCATCAAGAGAGACTCACAACCCGCAATCTCTGGAGCAATGAGTCCACGTAGGCAAAGGCACTCCCTGGCTATAATAGCCACTCCTCCCCCCTTCCCTGGGGTCGAGGTTGATGCCATATCTGAAACCCAGCTGGGCAAATTTCAGAGAGAGGAACTCCTCCCTCTGGGCCCAGCCAGATTTCAGTAACACATGCCAGGTCGGCCTCCTCATCCAGGATTAAGTCCCGGATGAGGAGAGCTTTATTTACCACTGACCTGGCATTAAGCAGCAGCAACCTGAGCCCAGGGCCAGAATTACACTCATCACCAGTACCCAAGATTGAGCTCACAGAGCCAGAACAAGGGACCGTTATTAAGCAACGGTCCCTTGTTCCCCTGGAACGACTAACTCTGTGGCCCCCACCATATCTGCCTCTCCCCAGCAACACCGGAATATTCTGACCCTCTGTCACCCCAGAGATTAGTGCCCCTTCCCCTCCCGCCTCTCCGGCGTCAGGTGGGCCAAGTCTATCATTCATACTGTTTCCATTTATCACATTCATACCATAATCCCATCCGCCCCAACCATTACATTCATACCAATCATTCATCCCATATCTACCCCAATCATCCATTAATTACGAAACCCCCTAGCAATATTAAAATGAATTAAATTAATAATAATTAAAATACTAATAATATATATCACAATATAAAATAGAGAATAAAAAAGTTCATAGATTAATAGTTAATAGTATAAAGTCAGGGCTTAGCTATTAATTAAAGTTGGTAAAGTGCAAGGTTCTAAAGTGCTAAAAAATATAGGAAATAATTGAAATATTTTACAAGAGTTTAAACAGGAATCAGGATTGTCGGTTAATATGGAAAAATCAGAGATTATGTGTTTAAATACAGGTCCGAGAGAGCAGATAGAAATTAGGAAAGAATCAGGGTTGAAATTTAGGACTAAAAAAAATTAAATATATGGGAATTTGGTTATTGAAAAACCCAGTGAAAATTGAGGAGGTGAATTATAGATTAACATGGAGGAAAATGTTGAAAATGAGGAGCTGGAAAGAGAAAAAGCTAAGGAGACTCTCTAAAATAAGAGCTTTAAAAATGATGATAGCTCCCAAAATTATGTACCTATTTCAGGTGCTGTCGGGGGGGGCTATCAGCATTTAAGTTTAAAGAGTGGGACAAAAATCTTAATTATTGGATTGAAGAAGATAAGAGACCAAGAATAAGGAAAAAGTGGTTAATTGCGAACAAAAAAGAGGAGAGATGAGGAGTTCCTTGTTTGGAGCTGTATAGGAAAGCTTTTCAAATGGAAAGGTTAATGGAGTTGCAATTATGTGAAAACAAATGGGTGAAATTGGAAAAACAGATAAACGGGATGAAGAATAGAGAAATAATTTTTACAAAGTGGAACAGGAGCGACTTAGGTAAATTAATAGGTCCCATGAAAGGGACTATGGAAATTTGGAAAAAATGGAAAGGGAAAATAGGATTATATAAATCTAAACTGTTATCGCTTTATGTAATAAATAGAGATAATGAAACAAATTTAAATAGGGTTATAGGGGAGTTGAAGGGAAGAGGGTTAACTAAGATAGAACAGTTATATGAGAAGGATGGCAGGCCAAGTAGAAACCGTATAGAATGGTGGTTATGTAAGGGAAGATGGCTACAAATAAATGCAATATGTAAATATCTTAATGAAAGGAAGAATAAAGAAGTACTATTGAGGGAGGAGACAGGGTTATAGAAAATAATAACAGAAAAAAAATTGAGGGTATAAAGGCTCAAGCAACCAATATATATAAGTTGCTAGTGCAGTCAGACGGGGACACGATTGAAGGATTGACTAAATAGTGGCAAAATGAGATACAAGTAGAGGTACAAGAGATGGAAAATATAGTAGAAAATATAAGGAAAATTAAAAATACAAGAATCAGGGAAAGGAGAAGGAAAATATTACATAAGTGGTATTTTACTCCCGTTCAACTCGCACATTTTCAGCAGAATGTCAGGGGTATTTGTTGGCATGGGTGTCAAGATAAAGGAGTGTTTATGCATATGTTTTGGGAATGCCCGATAGTGCAGGAATTTTGGCAAAAAGTGCAAGAGGACATTAATAGAATGCTAAATATACAATGGACAATCACTAAGGAAATGGCAGTACTAGTTAAAAGAAATGCGATGGGAGAATTTAGAGAAATAAAACAAGCAGCAATAGAAAGTGCTCAGGCGGTAATAGTTTTGGGTTGGAAGGATGCGACAAAATGGACAATGCAAAATTGGTATAGGTACATGGTGGACCATATTCAATTTGAAATTGTGGATAAAAGGATAAATTTGGATAATGAAACTGAATTGAGACAACTGATGGGACGGTGGGAGAAGGTAAAATGATATATGATGAGAAGAATCTGAGACCAAGCTATAAGAAATAAATTGGAATCACTCTATAATAAGATATATTGCTATAAGATATATTGCTCTTGGGTCAAAGTGGATTATATAAGAAACACCCCCTATTGGTGGTGGGGTATGTGTCTGTGTCGGGGTGGTGGGCATATTTCACTATGCACTGTTTTATGTTGTGTGTATATTTTTAAAAGAATGATTCAGGAAAGCTGGAGCAATAAATGACATGGGGGTGTCCTGGAAACAGCAGAATTCAGGCCAGCTGGAGCAATAAATCCTGATATTTCCAGGACACCCCCCGTGACATTTATTGCTCCACAGGCTCGCTTTCCCTGCCTCTACAAGCACTAAGTTAGCCTTGCTATATCTACCTGCCACCCTGGAGCGGAGAGCTCCTCTCCTTGGACACGCCATTTTCTAGCAGATGGAATGGGGGGAGGGGGAGACCCTGCACAGGAAAGCCTGGCTCCAGTTCCCTTTCAATCATTAGATTTACTTATTTCAGACAGCCCCAATTAAGAATGAACAAAAATTTTACAATGAATTGGACAAATTGGTTAGGAAATTCATCTGGAAGGGGAAAAAAACCTAGAATTAAATACAAACTCTTACAAGATGCAAAAAATCAAGGAGGCATGGGTCTACCAAATTGGAAGCTATATTATCAAGCTGCGATAGCTATATGGTTAAAAGATTGAGTAACGTTAGCAAACATAGACTCTTAACCATTGAGGGACATGATCTGCAGTATGGATGGCACAAATATTTATGGAACAATGAAGAAAAAATACACAGATATTTCAGAAATCACTACATCAGAGGTATATTAATTCAAACTTGGCTGGAAATTAAGAAAAAAAATACTTTCAGATTCCTAAATGGCTTTCACTTTTAGAAGCAATAATGCATCCAAACTCAACTCAGGCAAATAATACTTTTACATATAAAGAACTATTATCACACACAGTTTATCCCCCTGAAGTCAATGTATAATCTCATAGTTCTATCTTTTTTTTTTCTTTGAACAGGACTGGCACTGAGATCTGTGGTTTGGCTGATTCAATCAATCCCCTGCTAGGCTTTTGTCTATGTAGTTGCATATTTCTTGCATTTCCCAGGTTGTCATAGTATACAGTTTAGGTTTGGGTAATTTTGCCGCTGGGATTATCTCAGTGGTGCAGTCTGTCTCACTGTGGGGAGGCAATACATTGCACTCAGCCTCACTGAATACTCTTGTGAGATCTTGATATTTCCCTGGAATTTGAACTGCCTCTGGGTTCGTGTTTGATGTGGCCGCCAGTTGTCCTGGTGTGTTCTTTTGGGGGGCTTTCTGCACGGGTGGTGTTTTTGCATGCTGGTGTTGAGAGGGTTGGGGACCCTTTGCTATTCTCAGTCTGCAGGTGCCCTCTTCCCACCAGATGGTCAGTCCCCACTTGTCTAGCCAAGAGAGTCCCAGTATGACTGCATCTGTCATCTTTGAGGCTATGATGAACTAATTGCTCCCCAGTGGTTCACTATCTCCAGCTGCATGGGTTCAGTTAGGTGGGTGGTATAGGCTGCCCCAACTAGGGTTCCATCAACCTGTTCAAACTGGATAAGGTGGGCCAGCCTTTTAGCTCTGACCCCCAGTTTCAGAACCATGGCTATGTTATTAGGCATCTGTCTATCTGTCAGTCTGTCTGTCTGTCTATCTATTATTTAAACTTCTATGCTGCTCAATCCCATTGAGATTGCAACCTGAGTCTACTGGGGCCTGACAATGTTTCTGCGTTTTTGGGGCCATCAGGCAAATTGGGAAGACAAAAGGGTGAATTGATTCACTCACCATTGGATTGTTTTCACCCTCATCCTTGTTGCTGTAGGGTTCTGATGACTGGTCGTCATTGCCTGGGGCCTTCCCCCTTTGACTGGCTGGTAGGCACCTCTATAGCCTGGAGGACCTTCTTGCCCTGGGTGGCAGTTCTGGCCCCGATTTGTGTTGTACATACTCCTGGTCAGTTGGAGGATAATGAAGAAATTGAGGACTCTGATACAGATAGTGTTTATGAATTAGTGGTGGGCCCGGGGTTACAGGTAGTAGAACAGGTGGGAGGATGTGGCTATGAGTCCAGAATCTAGCAAGGAAGAATCAGACATTCGCTGGGTCGATCCTAAATTCAGAAGGGTCCAAAAAAGTAAGGAACAGGTGTTTGGAAGAAGATATTAAGGGGAGGAATGGGTTAAATATGGGAGTGATGTATTTGGTACGTCAGGGGATCAGTGGGGAAGAAGGGTGGACTTTCAATGTTGTAGGGCTAAAATGAAAGGTATTTCCATTCAGCTCCCAAGCAAGCAAATGCAGTCTGTGTTATTTTACAGTCATTTCTGCTGTTTTTGAATCATGCTGTGAGTACATAAATCTTGTTAAACGTAGAAGGCTGGGAGGAATGTATGAGAAATGCAATTAAGAAAGATAACAGGAGGAAGAGGAATGTGCTAGTATGAACTGTATTTTGAATATGGAAGGAAAGAGAAATAAAGATGGAGTTTCTTTGTTTATGAAATACTGCATTTAGTAAGAGTTATTTGTAATAGCTAACGTTCTACCAGAAAGCAGAACAGTGTTGAAACTCCCCGAACAAAACTATACCGTTTGGGAAAAGGAACTTTTAGCCATCAAGACTGCTTTTGAGACCTGGCGACATCACCTGGAAGGAGCTCATCACCAAGTACAGGTCAGAACTGACCACAAAAAGTTGGAATTTCTCCAAACTGCCAGGAAGCTAAGCCAGAGACAAATCCGATGGTCCTTCTTTGCCAGATTCGACTTCCGCATTACCTACATTTCTTTCTTTTTTTTCAATATTTTTTTATTAATTTTCTTAAAATAACACACAGACTTACAAACATTCAACATAAAATGTGGGGATGTATCTTCCCCACTTCTCTCAAAAGTATAAATGCAGATACAGAAAAAGGAATACATAGTTAAATGCATAGTTCAATACTACTCATACAAAATATCTAATAAGGAAAAAGTGATATTATAAAAAAGAAAGATAGTTATAACTAATATAAAACCAAACAATCTTATCAATTCTATGTATATAAACTAATTCTAATATTATTCTTAATAAAAGAAAAAGAAAGATTTAAACCAAAACATCTATACTTATTATTAATCTTCTATTGTTTTTTTCCCCTTATCTATCCATACATAAACATTGTTCCATGTTTCATAAAATTTCGTTTCTTCTTGATCATTTAAGCGTCTTGTCATCATATCCATCTCCGCGCAATCTAATATTTTTGTGATAACTTCCTCTTCTTTGGGGATATTTTCCCCTTTCCAATTTTGCGCGTAAATAATCCTTGCCGCTGTAAAAATATGTATGATTAAGTACAAAATTTCTTTTTTGTAATTTTGGTTAGTAATTCCTAGTAAACAGAACTCCGGGGTAATTTCTATGTTTTGCTTTGTAATCTCTTTTGTCATTTTCTCTATCATTCTCCAGTACATTTTAGCTTTATTACATGTCCACCATTGGTGGTAGTAGGATCCTATTTCTTTCTTACATTTCCAACACAAAGGTGATGTCTTGGGAAACATTTTTGCTATTCTACTTGGTGGGAGATGCCATCTATAGAACATTTTAATTTGATTCTCTTTTAAAGAAACTGATTTTGTCATCTTCCAATTGTGCATCCAAACTTTCTCCCATGTGTCTAAATCTATTTCTTTGCCTATATTTCTACACCACAGTATCATACTATCTTTTAATGTTAAATCAATATTCTTGTGAGCAGTCAAGTATTTGTATATTTTCCCAATTACCCTGTTTTGATTTTTAGTAATTAAATCACTTGATAGATTTTTATTTTTATTAAATATATAAAGTATACTGTCTTTCTGGTATCTAGATCTAATCTGTGCATAGTGCCATCAATCGATTTGTATCCCTTCGTCTTGTAATTTAATTCTAGTTTTTAATTTCATTTGATCATCTAACAAATCTTTATATCTTATTATTCTTGTATCCTTAATAGAATTTGGATGTATTATTGCGTCTAATGGGGCAACCCAGTCCGGAATTGTTAAGAAGTGGTTTTTCTTTATGTCTTTCCATACATCAAATAAGTATTTTCTTAGTGTATGTCTTTTAAAATAAGAATGATTTTTGTCTTTATCATACCATACAAAGGCATGCCAGCCAAGCATAAGATCATGTCCTTCTAATTTTAATGTTCTCGTATCCTCTAAGGTTTTAATGTTTTAATGTTCTCGTATCCTCTAAGGTTATCCAATTTTTAATCCATGTTAAGGTGGCTGCCTGGTAATATAATTTCCAATTTGGGAGGGCAAAACCTCCCCTCTCTTTTATATCTTCTAACATGTTTATCTTGATTCTTGCCTTTTTGCCTTGCCATAGAAATTTTCTAACCACATTTGTTAAATTTTTAAAAAAATTTGCCCCTGGATTTATTGGGATCACTTGAAATAAAAATAAAACCTTGGGTAAGATATTCATCTTAATTGTGGCAATTCTTCCCAGAAAAGATATTTTAAAGTTATTCCATATTTCTAAATCCTTTTTAATTTCATTAATTAATTTTATATAATTATCATTTTTTAATGTTATTGTTTTGGCTGTTAGCCATATTCCCAAGTACTTTACTTTTTTAACTATTTGTATTCCAGTAATACATTCTAAATTGCTTTCTTGTGATTTATTCATGTTTTTTGTTATAAATTGTTATTATTGACTTTATATATCTCTTTTCCAACTGTTAACCCTTTTATCTTTGAATCTGCTCTTATTTTTATTAATAGTGTTTCTAAAGACATAATGAACAGGAGGGGTGAAATAGGACATCCTTGTCGAACTCCTTTATTTATTTTAAACGCTTCCAATTGCTCATTATTTAATATGATTTTTGTTGTTTGTTCTGAATTGATAGCGTCTATTAAATTAACAAATTTAGGGCCAAATCTCATTTTATTTAGTTGCATTTTTATAAATGTCCAATTAACATTATCAAAAGCTTTTTGAGCATCTAAGAACATTAATGATAGTGTTTTATCTGGATGTTGCTCATAATATTCTAATACATTAATAATTGTTCTAAGGTTATTTTTAATTTGTCTGCCTGGCAGGAAACCATTTTGGTCTGAGTGGATTTTACTATTTATTACCGTTTTCAACCTATCTGCATATATTGCAATAAATATTTTATAGTCTACATTTAATAATGATATTGGTCTATAGTTTTTAATTTTTTCCATTGCTGTATCCGATTTGTGAATTAAAGTTATCAAAGATTCAGACCATGATTTAGGAATTTTACCATCTAACCTGCATTCATTAAAGATTTGCAACATATTATTTCTTAATGTTTCATTTTCTATTTTATACCACTCTGCTGGGATAGCGTCTGGTCCTGTGGCTTTGTTATTTTTTTGCTTCTTAATAGTTGTAAGGAGTTCTTCCATTGTTATAGGACTCTCCATCCTCTCCTGTTGTTCTTCTGTTAATTGTGGTAACTCTGAACTTTCTAAATATTTAAATACTTCATCTTCCTCAATATTATCGTCTTTATACAATTCTTTAAAAAAACTTTGTACTATGTTTGCTTTTCCTTCTGTCTCATATTTTATTGTTCCATCTTTGTCTTCTAATTGTTTAATTAATTTAGATGGTCTCTGTTTTCTCAGTTTATATGCTAACCATCTACCTGGTTTATTGGCATGTTCAAAATATTGTTGCTTAGCTCTTTTTATTTTTTCCAGTATTTGATTTTGTTCTTCCAGTCTAATTTTATGTTTAATTAAATTTATTTTCCCCCCCAAATCCTTATTTTTCATATTTTGTTGTGATATAAATTCTAATTGTTTTAATTCATTCGTTAATTGTAAATATTTTCTTTTCTTTTCTTTGTTGTATTTTACTGTGTAGGATATTGTTAATCCTCTCATGTATGCTTTAGTTGCATCCCATAAATTTTGGGGAGTAGTATCTGTATTTTTATTAATTTCAAAAAATATTTTTAATTCCTTCTCAATCCATTCTTTATATTCTTTCTCTTTCAAAATATTTCTATTCATTTGCCAATTATAATGCTTTTTACTATTTCTCATATAGACTATAACTGGGTTATGATCCGCCCAAGTATTAACATCTATTTCCACCTCTTGTATATACTCTGCTGTTGTTTTGGGAGCCCACACCATATCTATTCTAGTCCAAATTTTGTGGGGGTTTGAGTAGAAAGTATATTGCCTTCTTTGGGGATGTCTTTCCCTCCAAATATCATTCAATAATAATTCTGCTTTCATTTTTTGAAAAGTGGAGGGTAATAAATTCTTTTTTTTCTTTTTACTATTTTTCTTCTCCCCCGAGTGGTCTAATTGCCTATTTGTTATGGCATTAAAATCTCCAATAATTAACATATTTTCCAAATTTAACTCTATAATTTTTTGATGTAATTTTTTATAAAATGCAATTTGATCATCGTTTGGGGCATATATAGAAACAATAGCAAGAGGTCTAGGTTCAATATTAACCTGGACAATCAAAATTCTACCTTCGTTGTCACTAAATAATTGTTTGGAATTTATAGAACTCTCAACATACATTGCTACTCCTCTTTTCCTTTGATCTGCTAATGCAGCATACATATTTCCAATTTTAGTATTTAGCAATAAATTCCGATTACTTTTTTTTATATGTACTTCTTGAAGTATAACAATTTGAGCCTTTTGGTTCTTAATTTTAGAAAATATTTGTTTTCTCTTTTTTGGTTCGTTTAGTCCATTAACATTTACTGAGAAAATTTTTAAGTCTCTCGATGTGGTCATTTATTGTACTTCTTGGCTTCCCGCTGGGGTTGCTTTCTTCTGGCCCCATGGTCCTGCTCCTCCACTTGTGCAGATGCCCCCATGGCTTCCGCCTGCATTGCTTCCAGTTCTCTTGTTAGCTGTTCCATTTCGCTTATTCCACTATTTTCATAAAAGTCTCTTGCTTGATCCAAATTCTCCAACTTGTATCTTGTTGATTTCCATGTCAGTGACAGTCCTTGTGGAATAAGCCAGCAAAAAGTTATATTCTCTTTGATCAAGAGTTTGGTCAAACAATGGTAATCTCTTCTGTTCTCTCGGACACGTCTTGGAATTTGTTTTAATATTTTTATTTCTTTACCTTTGTGTTGTAATTGACCAGTTCTTGACCAATGCAATATGTCATCTCTCACAGTTTTTCTTACAAATTTGATGTGAATCTCTCGTGGAAGGTTGAAACGACGTATGTAGCTATTCGAAGTTCTGAAAACTTCATCGATTTCTTTTATTATTTCAAGTGGGTCTATCTTGAGGATTTTCCCAATAATGTCAGCCATAATGGCCTTTAAATCTTCATCCTTTTCTTCTATTATATTTTGAAATCGTAGCCCATATGACGCACGTTGCATTTCCAGATGTGTAATTGATTCATCATGTCTTCTGTAGCGTGAATCCGCTCTGTCCTCAAGGTGATCAATTCTTTTCTCCATTTTCTCCGCCTTTTCTTCAGCTGCTTTCATTCGGTCTTCACTGTCTTTCAAGGTTTGTTTGATCTCCTTCATCTGGTCTTTCATCTCTCCTGTGTCTACTTTCATTTCAGCCATCTCTGCTTTTATTTCGTCTCTCTGCTGAGTTGCATCGCGTTGAGATTGAAGCATAAATTCATTTAATGCAGTTAGTGTCTCTTGAATTGAGGCAAGTGAAGGTTGTTGTGGTTTCTCTTTCTCCTTCTCCTTGGTAAACATAGTTGCTGATAAGACCGGCTGTGCAGGGGAGGGATGAGGAGAGCCTTGAGGGGACGATGCAACAGATGTTTGCTTCTTAATTGTTTTAGTATAAGTAGAAGTACTTGACATTTTGAAATTTAAAATTAGTATTATTTTATGTTAGCAGTGTGTAGAAAATCGCTATAAATTCGAAACCTACGCAATTAATTACCCTAAGCAAACCACAGTAAAAATTCAAATACACACTGAAATTTGAAATATAGTTCAAGTACAAATGCAATTAAAATTTAATATTCAAAATATGACTCGTAAACTCTTATTACTCTAAGTATCAAGAAAAAAGAAATTGGTTTGGCACAGCAGGAGAAGAGGAAAAAAAAGGAAAACCAAAGGAGGAGGAAGGAGGAAGAAAATAGAGAGAAAGAGAAAAAGAGAGTAAAAGGAAGAGGGCAATCTAAAAGAAAAGAAAAAATATAATTCAATTAAGGAGGAGCAGGAAGCCAAGGATTTTTAACAATGCATATACAAAACCAAGATGATTATAATATGGGTTTAAAATTCAAAACTTAAAATTGTAAGAAGGAAGAAGCAAAAAACCAATTATTAATATTCCTCTTATAATAGAATAATTTTGTTGATTGAAGATCTAATCTGTTTTAGAAAACACTTTAGTATAGGTTAAAAGAAGGTCCCATTGATTTAAAGAATAAAAAGAGTAAAGTTTAATCTTCTCAAAATTTATAGAATCTCAGTTTTCCAAACGATTGCAATTTAATTATCCAATGTTAGAATGAAGTCGATCCGTCTCTCGCAGCTTAAGGGAAAATGTAAAGCCTCTCCGCTACGAATCCAACAGAACCGCCGTTAATCCAAACGAAATGATCCAACGAAGTAATCCAAATAGGGTCAATCAGATAATCCAAATATAAGAAATCCCAAATAGGAGAAAAATATTTTTTACATATTTATTCAAGTTTTGTGACTAGATAGTAAGCAGTCTTGATCCTTCCGCTAAAAAAATCCGAGCCCGGACTTCATTTTCTAATATTTTTTGTAACCAATTGCTTCAAAAGGGGAGAAAAATATTCAGCCAAATAATGTCATTTTATATATGTTAAACCTTTTAGTGTCTCATTTTGAAATCCTTTAAATTCCCCTTGTTTTCAAGCGTTTGACAGTTCAAGTCGAAATTCAAGACAATAAGTGAAAGTAGTGAAAGTAAGTTCCGGCTGTTATTTTGTGCCTGGATACAATGTTTTTAGACAACTTTCTCTTTCGCCTTCTTTTAAAACTTTTTTATTCTCCGCTTTCTTTTACTTCGATCTTCTTATTTAACATGAAACATAGAAAAAAAAATCTTTTTACCTTGATTGTATTTTCTTTAGTGTATTCCTTTTTCAATAAGAGTAGCTTTAATCTCTGCTTTCACTTTTCTGATTCTTTCTTGCTTCCCGCTGGTTTGGTGGGATCGCAATGGCCGAGTCCTCTTGCGAGAGGACCGGTGCTCCCTGTTCCAGAGCTGCAGGACAGACCCCCTGCCTCCGGAGCCTCAGCAATGGCCCCTCGGACAGAGGGAAATCCCCTGTTCTAGGATCGAGCCATCCAGACTCGATCCGATCACGTTGGGGTGACCTCTGGAAGGGTGAAAGGAGTCTCAAGGCAGAGCCCTGCCAAGAGACTCCGCTGCGGTCCTCAACGAAACCGGAAGTCACCCGCATTACCTACATTTCTAAGTGGGACAACAAACAAGCCGACGCACTGTCTCTCAAACCTGAATACAGTGATCCCCCGCTCGTTGTGAGGGTTCCGTTCCAGGACCCCCCGCAACGAGCGGGTTTTCGCGAAGTAGCGCTGTGGAAGTAAAAACACCATCTGCGCATGCGCAGATGGTGTTTTTACTTCCCAGCAGCGAGGAGCCGAAGATTGGGGTTTCCCGCCGCCAAGGAAAATTCCTCGCTGCTGCCGCGCCCGACAGGTACGGGTGTTTTAAAAGGTCTCTGCCGGCATGGGGGGCTTCTTAGCACCCCCCCAAACCTGAGTTGGGGGTTCGGGGGGTGGTAGGAAGCCCCCCATGCCGGCGGAGACCTTTTAAAACACCCGTGCCGCTTCCGAGCTGAGTCCTCAAGCCAAGCGCAGAAGTTAGCCTTGAATCCCTTTGAATCCCGCCGCTTCTGCTGGATACGGGCGATGGGGGGGCGAGCTGCCACAGCCCCTGGCTTCCGCGCCGCTCGTCCCACCCACCGCCCGTATCCAGCAGAAGCTGCTGGATTCAAAGTGCTGGGGTGGGGGGCTGTCGGGACAAGCCGCGCACAAAGGCCGAGGCGAGGCTGAGCAGGAGGAGAAGCCAACCAGCGAGGCGGTGGGCTGGGAGCCGCAGGCGAAAGGAGCTCGGGCATCGGAGCGCGGCGCCAGGCATTGTTCTCCGGACCCTGCCCGCTAAGCCCCGCGGTGGCCCTTTCCCTCTCCAGGCTGCAGGCGGGGTCCGGAGAACAATGCCCGAGCTCCTTTCGCCTGCGGCTCCCAGCCCACCGCCTGTCTCCTGCTGCCCGGTTTAGCCAGGACACGAGCGGCGAAATGACTTGGAGGAATGTGAAGCTGAAACCGGCCGGTTTGGACTTCCCATTCCTCCAAGTCACTTCGCCGCTCGTGTCCTGGCTAATCCGGGCAGCAGGAGACAGGCTTTGAGTTTTGGCTGCGGGGGGAGAAGTAGGACTTTCCTAACTCCCTCGCCCCGCAGCCAAAACTCAAAGCCTGTCTCCTGCTGCCCGGTTTAGCCAGGACACGAGCGGCGAAATGACTTGGAGGAATGTGAAGCTGAAACCGGCCGGTTTGGACTTCCCATTCCTCCAAGTCATTTCGCGAAAGGAGCTCGGGCATTGTTCTCCGGACCCCCCCGCAGCCTGGAGAGGGAAAGGGCCGCCGCGGGGCTGAGCGGGCGGGGTCCGGAGAACAATGCCTGGCGCCGCGCTCCGATGCCCGAGCTCCTTTCGCCTGCGGCTCCCAGCCCACCGCCTCACTGGTTGGCTTCTCCTCCTGCTCAGCCTCGCCTCGGCCTTTGTGCGCGGCTTGTCCCGACAGCCCCCCACCCCAGCACTTTGAATCCAGCAGCTTCTGCTGGATACGGGCGGTGGGTGGGACGAGCGGTGCGGAAGCCAGGGGCTGTGGCAGCTCGCCCCCCCATCGCCCGTATCCAGCAGAAGCGGCGGGATTCAAAGTGCTGGGGTGGGGGTGTCCCGACAGCCCCCCACCCCAGCACTTTGAATCCAGCAGCTTCTGCTGGATACGGGCGGTGGGTGGGACGAGCGGCGCGGAAGCCAGGGGCTGTGGCAGCTCACCCCGCCCATTGCCCGTATCCAGCAGAAGCGGCGGGATTCAAAGGGATTCAAGGCTAACTTCTGCGCTTGGCTTGAGGACTCAGCTGGGAAGCGGCACGGGTGTTTTAAAAGGTCTCCGCCGGCATGGGGGGCTTCCTACCACCCCCCCGAACCCCCAACCCGGGTTGGGGGGGGTGCTAAGAAGCCCCCCATGCCGGCGGAGACCTTTTAAAACACCCGTGCCGCTTCCCAACTGAGTCCCGAAGCCAAACGAACCCGGGTGGCCGGGCGAGCAGCGAGCAAATGGCGGGTGGCCGGGCGAAGGGCGGGTGAACGGCGGGCGAGCGGGTGCTGGGGGGGGCTTCTCGCCCTCCCGCCAGCAAGAGGGGGAAGACCCAGGGAAGCCGCCCAGCAGCTGATCTGCCCGGCGGGGAACACCATCTACGCATGCATGGCCATAGGAAAAAGGGCGCGCATGCGCAGATGGTGTTTTTACTTCCGGGTTGAAAAATCGCGATGTAGCCCGTTCGCAATGGTCGGGGACGCAATAACCGGGGGATCACTGTACACCCAAAACCACGAACCTGCGCCGCTTCATACCATTCTGCCTCTCGCGTCAATCACAGCCGCCCACACTGCGGTAGATCTTCGCGAAAGAATTCAGGAAGCGCAATGCCAGGACCCCTTTGTCACTCAAAGGAAACAAGATCTAGAACCTGATTCTCCATGGACTGTCGCTGAGGACTTGCTCCGGTACCGTGACCTGCTCTATGTTCCCGCAGGTCCACTCCGAGATCTCATCCTCAACCAGTGTCACGATAATTCTGCCGCCGGCCATTTTGGCTTCTTCAAAACCCTGCGCCTCATTTCTCATACCTTTTGGTGGCCCAGACTCCACCATGATGTCAGTACCTACGTTAACCCATGTATCCATTGTCGCCAAGCCAAAGCCACCACCAGACCCCCTCCAGGATTATTGCAACCTTTACCTACACCTGAAAGACCCTGGGGTACCATTTCTATGGACTTCCTCATCTGCTTACCTGTTTCCCAAGGGTTCACTGCTATATTTGTAGTAGTGGACATGTTAATTAAGATGGCTCATTTCATCCCTTGTCGTCGAATCCCTACAGCCAAAATCACAGCTCACCTATTTATCCAAAACATCTTCCGCCTCCACGGATTACCCGACACCATCGTCTCCAGCCGCGATCCGCAATTCACCGCCCAGTTTTGGAAAGAACTCATGACCTCTCTCCAAGTCAAGATTTCCCTGGCATCTACCCATCACCCCCAAACCGATGGGGGCACCGAAAAAGTTCTTGGCATCCTGCAACAATACCTCTGTTGTTTTGTTCAAACCAGACAAAATGATTGGTCCAAATCTATCTCTGAAGCTGAGTTCGCCTTATTAACTCTGAACATAACTCTACGCAGACCACACCATTCTATGCCATCTATGGGTTCCATCCCCGCTTGTTTCCGCTCACTCCTCCTGATTCGCCGTTTCCACGTGCTGGTGATTTTCTCAACGAGTTATGTGCCATTCACCAATTCGTCCAACATTCCTTAACTCAAGCCAAAGAAGACTACAAATGCTTTGCCGACCGTTCCCGCAGAGACACTCTCCCATTAACTGTTGGTGATCAAGTTTGGCTTTCTACCAAATACCTTTCTTCTGAATATCACCGCAAGCTGGATCAATGTTTCATTGGGCCTTTCCCTGTTGAAAAGGTCATCAATCCTGTCACATACCGTTTGACTCTACCTTCTTCCATGAGGGTGCATCCCGTTTTTCATTGCTCACTATTGCTGCCAGTCTCCCCTGACTCTCCCACTCCTGGGCCCTGCCAGTCCTGCTCCCTCCATCCGGACGCTGCCCTTCGCATTCCACTACGATGTTTAGACATTACTAGCATCCGGGACTCTTGTTGGCTCAATGACCGTTTCCAATACCAGGTGGAATGGTCCGGATGCGGGGCTGACACCACTGTTTGGATGGATGCTCATGACTTTGATGCTCCTGCTTTGATTGCTAACTTTCATGTTCATTTCCCTGATAAACCTCACCCTAATTTTCCTCCAGGGGAGGGGAGGGGCGCTGAGGAGGGGGATGGTGTTGTACATACTCCTGGTCAGTTGGAGGATGATGAAGAAATTGAGGACTCTGATACAGATAGGGTTTATGAATTAGTGGTGGGCTCAAGGCTACAGGTAGTAGAACAGGTGGGAGGCCAGCCACAGGATGTGGCTATGAGTCCAGAATCTAGCGAGGAAGAATCAGATGTTTGCTGGGTCGATCCTAAATTCAGAAGGGTCCAAAAACGTAAGGAACAGGTGTTTGGAAGAAGATATTAAGGGGAGGAATGGGTTAAATATGGGAGTGATGTATTTGGTACGTCACTACAATGTTGTAGGGCTAAAATGAAAGGTACAGTCATACCTCGTCTTACGAACCTAATTGGTTCCAGGGGGAGGTTCGTAAGACGAAAGGTTCGTAAGACGAAACATTGTTTCCCATAGGAAACAATGTAAAGTCAATTAATCCGTGCAACCAAAAAAAACCCCGCAAAAAAAACCACTGCCGCCTGGCTGTCACCTTTTAAAACAGCCACGTGGCTTCTCAGCAACCTCCCGAACACCGAACGCCAAACCCGAACTTCCGGGTTCGGCGGTCGGGAGGCCACCAAGAAGCCCCCAGGCTGTTTTAAAAGGTGACAGCCGGGCGGCGGGGCTTCCCAGCAGCCTCCGAACGTCGAACTTTTGCCGAACTTCCGGGTTCGGGGTTCAGGAGGTTGCTGGGAAGCCCCCCGGCTGTCACCTTTTAAAACAGCCGCGCGGCTTCCCAGCAGCCTCCGAACGCCGAACACGGAAGTTTGGGTTTGGCGTTCGGCGTTCGGAGACAGCTGGGAAGCCGCGCGGCTGTTTTAAAAGGTGACAGCCGGGCTGGGGGGCTTCCCAGCACCCCCCGAACCCCGAACCCGGAAGTTCGGCAAAAGTTCAGGGTTGGGGGGGTGCTGGGAAGCCCCCCAGCCCGGCTGTCACCTTTTAAAACAGCCACGCGGCTTCCCAGCTGTCTCCCGAAGCCGAACGCCAAACCCAAACTTCCGCGTTCGGCGTTCAGAGACTGCTGGGAAGCCGCGCGGCTGTTTTAAAAGGTGACAGCCGGGCTGGGGGGCTTCCCAGGACCCCCCTAACCCCGAACCCGGAAGTTCGGCAAAAGTTCGGGGTTCAGGGGGGTGCTGGGAAGCCCCCCAGCCTGGCTGTGACCCTTTAAAACAGCCGCGCGGCTTCCCAGCTGTCTCCCGAAGCGGAACGCCAAACCCGAACTTCCGCGTTTGGCTTTCGGAGACAGCTGGGAAGCCACGCGGCTGTTTTAAAAGGTCACAGCCGGGCTGGGGGGCTTCCCAGCAACCTCCCGAACCGAACTCGGGGTTCAGAAAAATTTTGCCTCTTCTTACGAACTTTTTTCGAGTTACGAACCAGCGTTCGGGAGGCTGCTGGGAAGCCCCGCCACCCGGCTATCACCTTTTAAAACAGCCGGGGGGCTTCCCAGTAGCCTCCCGAACGCCGGTTCGTAACTCGAAAAAACTTCGTAAGAAGAGGCAAAATTTTTCTGAACCCCGGGTTCGTATCACGAGTTGTTCGTAAGACGAGGGGTTCGTATCTTGAGGTACCACTGTATTTCCATTCAGCTCCCAAGCAAGCAAATGCAGTCTGTGTTATTTTACAGTCATTTCTGCTGTTTTTGAATCATGCTGTGAGTACATAAATCTTGTTAAATGGAGAAGGCTGGGAGGAATGTATGAGCAATGCAATTAAGAAAGATAACGGGAGGAAGAGGAATGTGCTAGTAGGAACTGTACTTTGAATACAGAAGGGAAGAACTGTACTTTGAATACAGAAGGGAAGAACTGTACTTTGAATACAGAAGGGAAGAATTTCTTTGTTTATGAAATACTGCATTTAGTAAGAGCTATTTGTAATAGCTAAAGTTCTACCAGAAACCAGAAAAATTTGGGGCCTAGAGTTGCACATGTAATACCATGTGGCCCATCTCCCTTTATCTGTAGCATTTCAGTGGATGTCGTGGGAGAGCTGGCCTTGGGGCTGGCTGTGGTGCTATGGTTCCCTGTCAGCAGGGTGATACCTGGTCTGGTTGACCTCTCTCTCTGGTGTCTGGTGGCTCTCCATATTGTTGGCTCACAGCCTGCTTGCAGGAACCACTCAGAGAATCTTTTGGAGTGTCTCAGTAAGCAGTTACCTGGACGATTTGCTTGTCTAGGTTCGTTCTGAAGAAATGCACCAACAGCAGCTCTGGCAAGAGAGGTAGCCTTCCAATGACCCTCCTCAATTTCCAGATATGTTATTTGGTGGGTCAGCCCCTTTGCATTAGATTTCTGAGCTCATCTTCCACATACAGGTCCTCCTCCACCTCCTGAAATCTGGCCTCTAGCAACTGTAGCAAATCATCTACATCTTGAAGTTGAGGGGCTTTCCTCATATGAAGGCCTGCTAGCCATTCCCTTAGTTCTCCTTTTAATCCCTCTGTGATGGCATTCACTATAGCTCTGGGAGTTGAGTAGAGGTGTCTATAACTTTCTAGGTGGACCTCAACTGAGTCAAGGAATAAAATTAATTGATCTGAGCCTCTGTCAATTTTTCCATTAAAGTGGGAGGTTCATTTAGCATTGCTCCTTCCTCCTCCTGTTGGTCTCTGTAGGCATGTACACACTGTGGTTGGCCTTCTTCCTCAACTGTGGTGTGGAGGGAGGAAGGTGGGTGTCTGCCTTAAGTGGCCTGCCTACTATGTGGGAGGGGGAGGGGCTTCAGTCCTGGGCTCTTCCTCCTTCTGGTATGTGAAAATGGGGTGGGGGCTGTGCTCTTGTGTGTGTCATCTGCTTTCAAAAGGATCAGCTGTCCCTCCCCTTTCTTTTGGCTGGCATGATGGCTCCATCACTCAAATGGTGACTTGGTCAAATTCCTCCCTCAGTTACTCCATGGACCTCTCCAGGGGCTCTGTCAGAATCTTTGGGAGCCTGGCTCGTCTCCAGTCCTATATCCAATCCACTCTTTCCAGCTCACTCAGAGGCTTTCTCTTTTCCTGGGCATTTGGATAAGGGAATTTAACTTCAGCATTCATCCTTTCTTGCTTCAGTCCTTGGAGAAGCCAGGCCAGCTTTGATGTATGGGAGGGGATGCATTCCCATTGCACTCTCCTTTTTTTGCAGAGTCTCTTCGGATTGCCCTCCCTCTGCCATGCTTGTCTGATTTTCTCTCCAAGCCTTCTCCCCTCTGTTGTGGTTCCGTCTGAGGCCCCTCCGGGAACGGCTGACCTTCTGTCGGTTTCCAGCTCAGAGGGAGAGGCTGAGGAACAGGAGGTGCAGACAGACGAGGAGGAGGAATCCCAGGCTGAAGAAGAGGGAGGACAGCCAGAGTCCCACCAGGGGGAGCTCTCCCCAGCAAGCAGCCTGGATTCCTTAGAGGAAAGTGCACAAGCCATAATTGATCTGCGACAACGAAGAGCTACTCAGAGACGGAATCAATTGGCTAAATACTTTCAGCATTAAAGTGGCAACAGCTGGGTTTGGGTGTGGTGCTCTTGGGAAAGGCTAAAAGGCAGACCCACCCTTCCTGGCTTGTGGAGTTTTATCTTTGAGAGTCGTGGGACCTGACTGTGAACTTTGGCGTCTTGGAATCCTGGTTTGTGCCTTTGACTATTGAAACCTTGGGGGGGGTGCCAGCAAGAAGCTTGCTGTATTGTCTGGACATCAGGACCCTGCTGTACCGTATTATATCCTGTCTGTTGGGAAGAACAGGTTTTCCTCTGTGCTTATTTTTTTCCAGTTATAAAATACTTTTGGCTTTTACCAGAGTGTCTGGCTGTTTTTTCCAGTTGGTGTTGAGGTCTGGGGGAACCCAGACAGAACACCCTCCAAGGTTGGGGGATGGCTTGGGAGTGTGAGACAAAGATAGCCCTGAAATCTTGTTGATTTATTCAGTTCTGACTGGCTGTGAAGTTTCCAAAAGACACTGTAATTAATGCAGGAGCCATGAGACAAAGTCCAAAAACAATACAAAATTTTATTAAAAGCAACATCTCAACAAGATGTTGCTGTAGCCAGACCCTGTTCTTGACCGTTTCCCCCTTATCATTGGCCATATCATAAATCACATTGTCCAATTAATCACATTGGTGGGTTTTGACCCGCACACTCCTCCTTCTGACTCCAATAGCCTAGGACATAATCAACAAAAGAAACATTTGCATTTTCAGTTAGGGGAACAGCCTTCCTTCAGTCCTCCACTCTTTTCATGGCAACCTTGCAAGTTGACACTGATTGCGGCTCAGATCATGAGCTTCCAGTTGCAAAATTTAAGTTTAAATTGAAGAAAGTAGGGCAAAGCATTAGGCCACTCAGGTATGAAATACATCATTCCCTAATGAATATACAGCAGAGGTGACTAATACATTTAAGGAATTACCATATTTTTCAGAGTATAAGATGTACGAGAGTATAAGATGCACCTTAGTTTTGGGGCGAGGAAAACAAGGGGAAAAGTCTGTCTCTGCCTCCCAGCAATTTGCCTCATAGCAAACAGCAAATACTACAGATGATATACACTATTTGCTGGGCATTTCTATGCATGTGTGTCTGACCCATAGAATTTGCAAAGAATTGGAGAAATGTACCTTATGGGGGCATATTAATGCCTGAAAGTTTTCTTAAATTTAGCCACACCAATTCTTCCTAATTATTTAAATAGATCTACTCCAAACATGACTAAGTCAGTGTTTAACTTAGCTGCCTTATCTTAACACTAAAACAGGACACTTACATTTCAGATTGTATTTTTACAAATCTTTAAAACTGATGTGGCTTTCTGGAAGTGTACATTATTCTCTGCTATTTAAAAGAAAATACAATAGCATTGAGTCTCTTCAGATCAAGCATTTATTTTAAAAAGCGTCTTCATTTTATTCAGTTGTCTAGAACAACAATAAAGCAGTCTTTAAAAATAAGTGTAATAATTTGAACAATCTATAGACATTTATAGTTAACTTACCTCCCTGACTCCAGTTTCAGCAGTTTCATTAGAACAAGAAAATAACATTCTACCTCTGTCTCTCCCACCCAGCAATTTGCCTCCTTGCAGGTAGTTTCACTTTCAGTTTTAGCATGTGACTCGCCTGCAGCCTCCTGAATCAGCTTTGGTTCAGGAGGCTGAAAATCAGTTGCTTCTGCTAATCAGGCTCTGTGGTGTTTGCTGCAAGGAGGTAAATTGCTGGGAGGCAGAAGCCAAAGGGTGGCTTGGTGGGGCTACATTTGTTTTATAAGAGGTACCCCAGTTTTCACACTCTTTTGGGGGGTTAAAAAGATGCATCTTATACTCCCAAAAATATGGTAGAACTGATAGAGTGCCTGAATAACTATGGGTGGAGGTTCGCAACATTGTACAAGAGGTAGCAACTAAAACCATTCCAAAGAAAAAGAAATGGCAAGAAAGCAAAATGACTGTCTGAGGAAACTTTATAAATAGCTGAGGAAATAAGGGAAGCAAAAGTCAAGGGAGAAAGAGAAATGTACACAGTGCTTTACAGCCCTCTCTAAGCGGTTTACAGAGAGTAAATATATTGGCCCCAGCAATCTCGGTCCTCATTTTACCAACCTTAGGCTGAGTCAACCTTGAACCTATTGATCAGCAGAAGTAGCTTGCAGTACTGCACTCTAACCACTGTGCCACTGAGGCTCTTATGATGTTCTAGTCAAAAGTATATTGAAAGAAAACATCATGTTTTTTAATTACTTTAGTAAGATTCCAATATTTAAAATAGAGCAAAGCTATATGGTATTTTTACTTAGAATGGAACCTGGATTAAATACTAATCATTCATTTGATTTATAGGCTGCCTTTCTCCTCATGGACTCAGGGTGGCTTACAGAATAAAATATAGATGATAATCAAAATAGTACAAATACAATTAAAACATTGAGAAAATAAAATGAGCCCAGTATAAAACAATCATCCCTCATTCATCTTACTGGCTGGAGCGGAACTAATGCTCACGGCCCCAGGCCTGCTGACATAAATGTGATTTTTAATGCCTTTCGGAAGGCGAGGAGAGTGGGGGCAGTGTGAATCTCTGATGGGACTTGGCTGCAATAGAGAAAGCTCTTCCCCACAGACACGCCACCCAACATTATTTGGCTGATAGGACCTGGAGAAGGCCAACTCTGTACAGGAGTGGGCTACTGCCTGAATGACTACTGCCTGAACACAGTGGGGTAGCGAAAATGGAGCTCCACCCTAGAGACCCAATTTGCACTGAAAGATATTGAAAGAAATGCAGATCATCCTGCATAAGCCACGCCCATAGTGTGGTAGTAAAAATTTTGGTAGCTCTTCACTGACTCTGTGTGACCTAACCGGACACTGGGATATGTGAGGCAGAAGACAGTCCCGAAGATAATTTGGTCCAATGCCATGTAGGTAATGACTAACTCCTGCATTCGGAGACCAATCGGCAGCCAGTGCAACTCATGGAGTGTTGGACATACAGTAATACCTCATGATACGAACTTAATTGGTGCAAGGAGGAGGTTCGTAAGATGAAAGGTTCGTAAGACGAAACATTGTTTCCCATAGGAAACAATGTAAAGTCAATTAATCCGTGCAACCAAAAAACCCCCCGCAAAAAACCGGCTTTCGGCGACTGCTGGGAAGCTGCGCGGCTGTTTTAAAAGGTGACAGCTGGCCTGGAGGGCTTCCCAGCACCCCGCCGAACCCGGGTTCGGGGTGTGCTGGGAAGCCCCCCAGGCCAGCTGCGACCTTTTAAAAGAGCCGCGCTGCTTCCCAGCTGTCTCCTGAAGCCGAACGCGGAAGTTCGGCTTTGGCGTTCGGCTTCAGGAGACAGATGGGAAGCGGCACGGCTGTTTTAAACGGTCGCAGCCGGCCTGGGGGGCTTCCCAGCACCCCCCGAACCCGGGTTCGGGGTTCGGGGGGTGCTGGGAAGCCCCCCAGGCCAGCTGCGACCTTTTAAAAGAGCCGGGTTTGGGGTTCGGGGGGGTGCTGGGAAGCCCCCCAGGCCGGCTGCGACCTTTTAAAAGAGCCGCGCCGCTTCCCATCTGTCTCCTGAAGCCGAACTTCCGCGTTCGGCTTCAGGAGACAGCTGGGAAGCGGCGCGGTTGTTTTAAAAGGTCGCAGCCGGCCTGGGGGGCTTCCCAGCACCCCCCCGAACCCGGGTTCGGGGTTCGGGGGGGTGCTGGGAAGCCCCCCAGGCCAGCTGCGACCTTTTAAAACAGCCCTGCTGCTTCCCAGCTGTCTCCTGAAGCCGAATGCCAAAGCCGAACTTCCACGTTCGGCTTCGGGAGACAGCTGGGAAGCGGCACGGCTGTTTTAAAAGGTGACAGCCGGGCTGGGGGGCTTCCCAGCAACCTCCCGAACCGAACCCGGGGTTCAGAAAAATTTTGCCTCTTCTTATGAACTTTTTTCGAGTTACGAACCAGCGTTCGGAAGGCTTCTGGGAAGCCCCGCCGCCCGGTTGTCACCTTTTAAAACAGCCGCGCGGCTTCCCAGCAGTCTCCGAACGCCGGTTCGTAACTCGAAAAAAGTTCGTAAGAAGAGGCAAAATTTTTCTGAACCCCGGGTTCGTATCACGAGTTGTTCGTAAGACGAGGGGTTCGTATCTTGAGGTATCACTGTATATGGGAGTAACTGGATATGCTGGACTAATTGAAGTCTCCAAACATTCTTCAATGGTAGCCCCAAGTAGAACACACTGCAGTAATCAAGCCTCAAGGTGATGAGGGCATCAGTGATTGTGAGAAGAGACTCCCTGTCTAAATAGGCCCGCAACTGGTGCACCAGTCAAAACTGGGTGAAAGTCTCTAGCCACAGCTGAGAGATGTTGTTCTAACCTCTGCTGTGGATCTAGGAGGACTCCTAAGCTGCAGACCCACTCTGAGTGAGTCAGAATCCCCCCCATCCCGAGTGACAGACAGATGGAATTGTCCTTGGGAGGCAACACCCACAGCCATTCAGTCTTGTCAGGGTTGAGCTTGAGCCTGTTGGTGCCCATCCAAACCCTCACAGCTTGCAGGCACTAGCATATCACTTCAACTGCTTCACTGAATTGGCACAGAGTAGAAACGTACAGCTGAGTATCATCAGCATACTGGAAACTCACCCCATGATGAATTTATTCAGCAGTTTCATGCAGATATTAAACAGTAGGGGGCACCCCACAAAGAAGGGGCCTAGGAGAAGATCATTATCCTCCCCACTAACACCGACTGCAACTGACTGGAAAGGTAGGAGGAGAACCATTGCAGAACGGTGTTCCCCACTTCCAACCCCTACAGTCAGTGCAGAAGGATACCATGGTCGATGGTATCGAAAGCCACTGAGAGGTCAAGTAGCACCAGGATAGAGGAAAACCCTCTATCTCGGGCCTGCCAAAGATCATCCATCCATGTGACCAAAACACTGAAACATGCTGTGTGACTAAAGCACTGAAACTTGCTGTGACTGGGCCCAAAACCAGACTGATCAGGGTTTAGATAATTGGCTTCATCCAAGGACTGTAGGAGTTGGAATGCCACCACCTTCTCAACAACCTTCCCTAAAAAGGGAAAGATGGAGACTGGAGGTAGTTGTTTAAAATAGCAGATCCAGGGAAGGATCTTAAGGAAGAGGTGCACAATTGCCTCTTTAAAAGGCCTCTTCCTCAGATAAGCTTTGACAACCGCCTGGATCCAACATCGTGTCATCTCCTTACTGGCCGTAACCAGGCAGGACAGACATGGGTACAATAAACAGGTGAAGGAGCTCACAGTTCCTATGGCCTTGTCTATTTCATCAGGCATCGTGAGTTCAAACTTGTCCCATACAAGTGGACTTAGACTTGTCCCAGTCACCTCAGTTGATTTTGCCCAGTTGGAGTTCAGGTCGATCCAGATCTGAATGATTTTGTCCATAAGAAACTGATTAAATTCCTCAGCTCTACCTTGCAAGGGATCCACCACTTCCCCCATATTAAGGAGGGAGTGGGTCAATAAATAGGGCAGTGGGGCAAGATTCTGCAGACGCAATCAGGGCAAAAAGATGTGAACATCTTGTCACCTTGATTGCCACAAGATAAGTTTTAATATAAGATTGTAACAGTGTTCGGTCAGATCTAAATTTACTGGACCTCCAATGCTGGTCCAGACATCTCTTCATCCCCCGAAGTTCCTTGTTAAACCAAGGGGATTTCTGAGGTCTACTGCCCTAGAGAGGTCACAAAGGCACAATCTGGTCGAGAGCCTCTGTTGAGGCCATATTCCAGGCCCTTACCAGTGACTCTGCCAGACTGTGAATAAGCGAATCTGAAAAATCCCCAAAGCTCCCTCTGAAATCCCTCTGGGCCCATTAGGCATCTTGGACAGAAACACCTAACCAGTTCTGCCTCCCTGCGGTGGAGGATTGGAGCCATAAAGTCAAGCTGCAGCAGGGAATTATCTGACTATGACAAAGCCCCTTAACTTCAGATCTTAACTCCATCCCCTAGAGAAATACCATGTTAAGAGTGTGCATCCCTTGTGAGCTGGACCCTGAACTACTTGGGTCATGTCCATGGTTGCCATGGAGGCCATAAACTCTTGTACCACTCCCAAGCTAGTGGTGGAGGCAGGTTGCAAAGCCTTGGTCTCTTCAGCCTTGAAAGATGGTGTTTAAGGGGTGACTTGAACGGAGTGTATAAAATCATGCATGGGATAGAAAAGGCGGATAGAGAAAAAAATTATTTTCTCTATCACACAATACTAAGATGAGGGGGCACTCCCTAAAGTTCAGAGGTAAGAAAGCAAGGTCAAATAAAGGGAAATATTTCTTCACCCAGAGGGTCATTGGTTTATGGAATTCACTTCCAGAAGAAGTTGTGACAGCTGTCAGCCTTGATAGCTTCAAAACAGGATTAGACAGATTCATGGATGCCAAGTGTATCCATGGTTATTGAAACGGATGCCCATGTGCTGCCTCTATGTTGGTTGAGGCAGGCAGGATTCCCTTGAGTGCCATTTGTTGTGGGTCAAGGGAAAGGGAGGGTTTTGCCTTCTCTTTCTGCTGAAGATCCTCATGTACAATTGGCGGGCCACTGTGTGACACAGAATGCTGGACTCGATGGGCTTTGGTCTGATTCAGAATGGCTCTTCTTATGTTCTTATGTTCCCAAGGCTTCACTGAGTAATGGTAGATTGAAGTCCCCCAAGACTATAAGTCGGGGGAACTCCACTGCCAGCTCAGGTACTGCCTTGAGCAGTGCAGGCAGGTCCATTGTCACACAGCTAGGAGGCTAAATGTCTCAGAGGGGCTGGAATCACTTTTAAGCAGAGAATCTTAATACCCCTCGAGTGGCCTACCCTCCGGCTCCCGCCATATCTGCCTCTCCCAATCAGAACCAGTATGCTCCGGCCCTCTATCCGATAGCCCCCACCACTCCCCAGGCCTCATTTCTCTTTGGTACTTGTTCTGTCTGGGTTTTCCCAGACCTCAACACCAACTGAAAAAACAGCCAGACACTCTGGTAAAAGCCAAAAGTATTTTATAGCTGGAAAAAATAAGCACAAAGGAAAACCTGTCTTCACAACAGACAGGCTATAATACGTTACAGCAGGGTCCTGATGTCCAGTCAATACCCCAAGCTTCTTGCTGGCACCCCCCCCCCAAGGTTTCAATAGTCCAAGGCACAAACCAGGATTGTAAGCCACCAAAGTTCACAGACAGGTCTCACGAATCTCCAAGATAAAACTCCACAAGCCAGGAAGGGTGGGTCCGCCTTTTATCCTTTCCCAAGAGCACCACACCCAAACCCAGCTGTGACCTCTAATGCTGGAAATACTTAGCCAATTGAGTCCGTCTCTGATTAGCTCTCCTTTGTCGCATATCTATGATGTCTTGAGCATTTTCCCCTAAGGAATCCAGGCTGCTTGCTGGGGAGAGCTCCCCCTGGTGGGACTCTGGCTGTCCTGCTTCTTCAGCCTGGGATTCCTCTTCCTCGTCAGTCTGCACCTCCTGTTCCTCAGCCTCTCCCTCTGAGCTGGAAACCGACAGAAGGTCAGCCATTCCCGGAGGGGTCCCAGACTGAACCACAACAGGTACTATACAGTGGAACCTCGACATACGAGCAGCTCTACTTACGAGCTACTTGAGATAAGAGCTGGGAGGGGAGCGACATTTTTGTTCGCCTCCCGAGCTCACATTCGGGATACGAGCGCCAAGGAGCTGTCTCCTGAAGCCGAACGCTAACTTCCGCGTTCGGCTTCAGGAGACAGCTCCTTGGCGCTCGTATCCCGCGTGTTTTAAAAGGTTGCAGCCGGCCTGGGGGGCTCGGGGGGTGCTGGCAAGCCCCCCAGGCCGGCTGCAACCTTTTAAAACACGCGCGCCGCTTCGCAGCTGTCTCCTGAAGCCGAACGCTAACTTCCGCGTTCGGCTTCAGGAGACAGCTCCTTGGCGCTCGTATCCCGCGTGTTTTAAAAGGTTGCAGCCGGCCTGGGGGGCTCGGGGGGTGCTGGCAAGCCCCCCAGGCCAGCTGCAACCTTTT
Organism: Erythrolamprus reginae; assembly: GCF_031021105.1. NCBI lineage: Eukaryota > Metazoa > Chordata > Lepidosauria > Squamata > Dipsadidae > Erythrolamprus > Erythrolamprus reginae. Next base: position 38,268,727 of record NC_091956.1, on the reverse strand, counting down.
AAAACACGCGCGCCGCTTCGCAGCTGTCTCCTGAAGCCGAACGCTAACTTCCGCGTTCGGCTTCAGGAGACAGCTCCTTGGCGCTCGTATCCCGCGTGTTTTAAAAGGTTGCAGCCGGCCTGGGGGGCTCGGGGGGTGCTGGCAAGCCCCCCAGGCCGGCTGCAACCTTTTAAAACACGCGCGCCGCTTCGCAGCTGTCTCCTGAAGCCGAACGCTAACTTCCGCGTTCGGCTTCAGGAGACAGCTCCTTGGCGCTCGTATCCCGCGTGTTTTAAAAGGTTGCAGCCGGCCTGGGGGGCTCGGGGGGTGCTGGCAAGCCCCCCAGGCCAGCTGCAACCTTTTAAAACACGCGCGCCGCTTCGCAGCTGTCTCCTGAAGCCGAACGCTAACTTCCGCGTTCGGCTTCAGGAGACAGCTCCTTGGCGCTCGTATCCCGCGTGTTTTAAAAGGTTGCAGCCGGCCTGGGGGGCTCGGGGGGTGCTGGCAAGCCCCCCAGGCCAGCTGCAACCTTTTAAAACACGCGCGCCGCTTCGCAGCTGTCTCCTGAAGCCGAACGCTAACTTCCGCGTTCGGCTTCAGGAGACAGCTGCGAAGCGGCGCGGGTGTTTTAAAACGTGGCAGCTGGCCTGGGGGGCTCGGGGGGAAGCCCCCGAGCCCCCCAGGCCGGCTGCTTCTCCGCTGACTCCTGAAGCCAAAGGCGAACTTCCGCGCTTCAGGAGTCAGCTGAGAAGCGGCGGGGCTGTTTTAAAAGACTGCAGCCGACCTGGGGGGCTTGCCAGCACCCACCCCCCCACCCCCCAACTCGGAACCGCGGCTGGCGGCGGCGGAGGAAGGCGAATGCGGCTTGGAAGCTGGGAGGGGGGCGGAACGTCTTTGGCCACTTAGCTCTTCCGCCCCCCTCCCCCCTCCCAGCTTCCAAGCCGCATTCGCCTTCCTCCGCCCCTGCTGGGCTGCGCGTGGCGGGAGAAGCCCGGACAACGCCGGAGCGCTGGGCAGCACTACCGCTTTCCTTCTTCCCGTCGCGCCTTCCAAAGCAGCGCTGGGCGAAAGAGAGCGGGCGGCCAGCGGCAGAAGGCGAGAGATGCCTCTTCGTGCGCTCGATCTCGGGGGTTGGGGGCGAGCTTGCCACCAGGCTTGGCTGGGGGGTGCTTGGCTTCTACGTGGGGGGGGGGGGCGGTGGCCGGGTCCGGCTCCCGCCGCTGACGCGCCCCTCTGACGGCATTGCTGGCATTCCAGGCGAGCCGCCCGGCATAAGCAGCGGTTTCGTGGGTGCTGGCAAGCCCCCACCACGTTACTTCGCTCCTGTCCTGGCTAAATCGTGTGGCAGCAAACATGCTTTGGGAGTTTGGCTGGGGGGGAGGTAGTTAGGAAGGTGCAAAGCATGTTTGCTCCCATGGGGAAGGGAAAAGGGGGCGGCTTAAGCCCTTCCCTGTGCTTCGGAATCCGCTGATGCGCCCCTCAGAGAAAGAGAGAGGGGGGAGAGAGAGAAAGAGAGGGCTAGAAAGAGAGAGAGAGTGAGAGATGCTCAGTGAGCCTTTCTTTGAAGTTGCCTTTCTTTCTTGCTTTCTTTCTTGCTCTTTTTCTTTCTCTCTTTTACCTTCACTTCCTCTATTTCTTCTTTTCTTTTTCCTTCCCACCTTCTTCCCTCCCACCCTCCCTTCACTCATTCCTCTCTTACTCTCCCCTTTCATAGGTTTCCTTGCTTCCTTCCTCTGTTCCTGTCCCTTCCCCCTTTCTTTCTTTCTTTCTTTCTTTCTTGCTCTTTTTCTTTCTCTCTTTTACTTTCCCTTCCTCTATTTCTTCTTTTCTTTCTCCTTCCCACCTTCTTCCTTCCCTCCCTCCCTTCACTCATTCCTCTCTTACTCTCCCCTTTCATAAGTTTCCTTGCTTCCTTCCTCTGTTCCTGTCCCTTCCCCCTTTCTTTCTTTCTTTCTCTTTTTCTTTCTCTCTTTTACCTTCCCTTCCTCTATTTCTTCTTTTCTATCTCCTTCACACCTTCTTCCCTCCCTCCCTCCCTCCCTTCACTCATTCCTCTTACTCTCCCCTTTCATAAGTTTCCTTGCTTCCTTCCTCTGTTCCTGTCCCTTCTCCCTTTCTTTCTTTCTTTCTTTCTTTCTTGCTCTTTTTCTCTTTTACCTTCCCTTCCCTTCCTCTATTTCTTCTTTTCTTTCTACTTCCCACCTTCTTCCCTCCCTCCCTCCCTTCACTCATTCCTCTCTTACTCTCCCCTTTCATAAGTTTCCTTGCTTCCTTCCTCTGTTCCTGTCCCTTCCCCTTTCTTTCTTTCTTTCTTTCTTTCTTTCTTTCTTTCTCTTTTTCTTTCTCTTTCTCTCTTTTACCTTCCCTTCCTCTATTTCTTCTTTTCTTTCTCCTTCCCACGTTCTTCCCTCCCTCCCTCCCTTCACTCATTCCTCTCTTACTCTCCCCTTTCATAAGTTTCCTTGCTTCCTTCCTCTGTTCCTGTCCCTTCCCCCTTTCTTTCTTTCTTTCTTTCTTTCTTTCTTTCTTGCTCTTTTTCTTTTTCTCTTTTACCTTCCCTTCCTCTATTTCTTCTTTTCTTTCTCCTTCCAACCTTCTTCCCTCCCTCCCTCCCTTCACTCATTCCTCTCTTACTCTCCCCTTTCATAAGTTTCCTTCCTTCCTTCCTCTGTTCCTGTCCCTTCCCCCTTTCTTTCTTTCTCTTTTTCTTTCTCTCTTTTACCTTCCCTTCCTCTATTTCTTCTTTTCTTTCTCCTTCCCACCTTCTTCCCTCCCTCCCTCCCTTCACTCATTCCTCTCTTACTCTCCCCTTTCATAAGTTTCCTTGCTTCCTTCCTCTGTTCCTGTCCCTTCCCCCTTTCTTTCTTTCTTTCTTTCTTGCTCTTTTCCTTTCTCTCTTTTACCTTCCCTTCCTCTATTTCTTCTTTTCTTTCTCCTTCCCACCTTCTTCCCTCCCTCCCTCCCTTCACTCATTCCTCTCTTACTCTCCCCTTTCATAAGTTTCCTTGCTTCCTTCCTCTGTTCCTGTCCCTTCCCCCTTTCTTTCTTTCTTTCTCTTTTTCTTTCTCTCTTTTACCTTCCCTTCCTCTATTTCTTCTTTTCTTTCTCCTTCCCACCTTCTTCCCTCCCTCCCTCCCTTCACTCATTCCTCTCTTACTCTCCCCTTTCATAAGTTTCCTTGCTTCCTTCCTCTGTTCCTGTCCCTTCCCCCTTTCTTTCTTTCTTTCTTTCTTTCTTTCTTGCTCTTTTCCTTTCTCTCTTTTACCTTCCCTTCCTCTATTTCTTCTTTTCTTTCTCCTTCCCACCTTCTTCCCTCCCTCCCTCCCTCCCTTCACTCATTCCTCTCTTACTCTCCCCTTTCATAAGTTTCCTTGCTTCCTTCCTCTGTTCCTGTCCCTTCCCCCTTTCTTTCTTTCTTTCTTTCTTTCTCTTTTTCTTTCTCTCTTTTACCTTCCCTTCCTCTATTTCTTCTTTTCTTTCTCCTTCCCACCTTCTTCCCTCCCTCCCTCCCTTCACTCATTCCTCTCTTACTCTCCCCTTTCATAAGTTTCCTTGCTTCCTTCCTCTGTTCCTGTCCCTTCCCCCTTTCTTTCTTTCTTTCTTTCTTTCTTGCTCTTTTTCTTTTTCTCTTTTACCTTCCCTTCCTCTATTTCTTTTTTTCTTTCTCCTTCCCACCTTCTTCCCTCCCTCCCTTCACTCATTCCTCTCTTACTCTCCCCTTTCATAAGTTTCCTTGCTTCCTTCCTCTGTTCCTGTCCCTTCCCCCTTTCTTTCTTTCTTTCTTTCTCTCTTTTTCTTTCTCTCTTTTACCTTCCCTTCCTCTATTTCTTCTTTTCTTTCTCCTTCCCACGTTCTTCCCTCCCTCCCTCCCTTCACTCATTCATCTCTTACTCTCCCCTTTCCTAAGTTTCCTTGCTTCCTTCCTCTGTTCCTGTCCCTTCCCCTTTCTTTCTTTCTTTCTTTCTTTCTTTCTTGCTTTCTTTCTTGCTCTTTTTCTTTTTCTCTTTTACCTTCCCTTCCTCTATTTCTTCTTTTCTTTCTCCTTCCCACCTTCTTCCCTCCCTCCCTTCACTCATTCCTCTCTTACTCTCCCCTTTCATAAGTTTCCTTGCTTCCTTCCTCTGTTCCTGTCCCTTCCCCCTTTCTTTCTTTCTTTCTTTCTTTCTTTCTTTCTTTCTTTCTTCTCTTTTCTTTCTCTCTTTTACCTTCCCTTCCTCTATTTCTTCTTTTCTTTCTCCTTCCCACCTTCTTCCCTCCCTCCCTCCCTTCACTCATTCCTCTCTTAATCTCCCCTTTCATAAGTTTCCTTGCTTCCTTCCTCTGTTCCTGTCCCTTCCCCCTTTCTTTCTTTCTTGCTCTTTTCCTTTCTCTCTTTTACCTTCCCTTCCTCTATTTCTTCTTTTCTTTCTCCTTCCCACCTTCTTCCCTCCCTCCCTCCCTTCACTCATTCCTCTCTTACTCTCCCCTTTCATAAGTTTCCTTGCTTCCTTCCTCTGTTCCTGTCCCTTCCCCCTTTCTTTCTTGCTCTTTTTCTTTCTCTTTTACCTTCCCTTCCTGTATTTCTTCTTTTCTTTCTCCTTCCCACCTTCTTCCCTCCCTCCCTCCCTTCACTCATTCCTCTCTTACTCTCCCCTTTCATAAGTTTCCTTGCTTCCTTCCTCTGTTCCTGTCCCTTCCCCCTTCCTTCCTTTCTTTCTTTCTTTCTTTCTTGCTCTTTTTCTTTCTCTCTTTTACCTTCCCTTCCTCTATTTCTTCTTTTCTTTCTCCTTACCACCTTCTTCCCTCCCTCCCTCCCTTCACTCATTCCTCTCTTACTCTCCCCTTTCATAAGTTTCCTTGCTTCCTTCCTCTGTTCCTGTCCCTTCCCTCTTTCCTTCCTTCCTTCCCACCCTCCATCCATTCATTCATTCACCCATTCATTATTCATTTATATGTACATGTACATTTCTTCATTAAAAACATGTCTTTCTGCATAATTTAGACTAACTTTGTGAGTTTTTTGAGGGCTGGAACCAATTAAAATTATTTACATTAATTCCTATGGGGAAAAGTCATTCGAGATAAGAGCTGCTCGACTTAAGAGCCCAGGTCCGGAACGAATTAAACTCGTATCTCGAGGTACCACTGTAATTGCAATATAATTACTTGCGCAATAAATATAAATACAGGGTAACAAGAAAAATGATCAGAAAAAATGAGAATATTGAGTTGTAATTAGCCAAGAAAAGCAAATAATGAAGTGAGATGAAGATGATTGATGTTGAAAGGTCGGATCATTCAAAATGATGTTATTTATAAAGGCAACATTTCATTTTCAGAGAAAATTTACATAGATTTTAATATAGCTCTTGAGAAAGAAAAATCTACTTTATTTTTAAAAGTAGTTATGGGCAGTAATGGTCAGCCAAAATTTTTGCTGCCACACTGTGGGTTGTGGCTTATTTTGTGGGTGTAGCTTAATGGTCATGTGACTGGGTAGGAGTGGCTTGCCGGCCATGTGATCAGATGGGAGTGGCTTGAATGATCATCATTGTTCAAGTGAACTGTTAAATCCTCAACTTACAACTTTACCAGTGTCATTTGCTGTGGTGACAATTTGCTTCGCATTTCCCGCACTGTCTTCCCTGGGTCACACACACCACCTCAAGCTGGGTAGCTAGGCGATCGGGTGCTGTCAGAAGCATAAATGCTTCCAGCGCCGCTTCCACTCACACCTTCTGCTTGCACCTCAGGCGGGAGGTGAGGCTGGAGGGGAGCCGGCCATGTGAGGCTAGAGGGAAGCTCGTCCGAGGACAGGAAGGAGGAAAGAGGATAAAAGCAAGGAGCACAGACGTAGCAGCAGCAGCAGCAGGAGAAAAAAGGAGAGCCAAGCCGAGACCAGTAATCCAGGAAGTGACTGCCGCTGATCAGCTGGAGCTGTGCATGTATCTTTATTGCCGCTGGTGGAACTGTGTTCCACCCCGTCCTGCCTGCTGCCCACCCCTGGTTATGGAGGAAGAGAATAGTGTTTCATTGCAAGGGAAATGTTGATTATCTAAGCATTTATTCGGAAAAAGTCTTCAGGGTAATATATGGTGCTAAATGGATCAAATCCCCAAAACATCATTCACTTTTTGAGCAGCAGTATGAGGAATTAATGAAAACCACAGGGCTGGTGGGGTGAGAGTTAATTTCAATTTAATTTCAGTTTAATTCAATTCAATTTGAGGGGCTTTTACAAAGAAAAGGAGATCAAATCAAGGAGAGAAGCAATCTATAACTAAAGAGAAATTACTTAAAAGAACAATTAACCAGTAAAAATTCATTTCCACAAAGAAGAAATATGGGGGGAATAAATATGGAAATCTCCAGAGGTATTCACCAACTCTAGAATTGCTAATACAGAATTTGATTAATTAATGGTTTGACTTAAATGTCTACAGAAATTGATATATTCATTTTTTCTATTAGGATTGGGATGAAATCATTCGAAAAGGTAATTATAATAACATGTCTTATTGCCCCAGACTTACCTCTTTTTTAAAAAATAAAATCTTTACTATTGACATCTACATTTTTATAATAATTATTGTTCAACCAGTAACTCCTGTCATTCACAATCTATTGTCTAAAATATTATGTTTAATTGTATTAAAATACTATTAAACTTGGTTTTTGTTGCAATCAGCATAGCAAAATAAATCAGAAGCTTCACAAATGACTGCATTTTGCTGATTCAAATAACCTTTTATAAGCATAACAAAAGATTTCTACAGTACCACCTGATCTTTCACATACTGCATGGCAAGAGATGTTTTCACAACAAAGTATAATGGAGAACTGACTAAACCACGCCCTTGTTCCTCAGTTTCTGGACATGCTCAGTCAACACTTCACTTTGATTGGATGACTGAGTCACCAGACAAGATTCATTGACTAACCATGCTCTGATTGGCTCTCCCAGTTAGGAACAAATCTCAACAGGTTTTTTTTTAATTTCTTGGATTCTAAAAAAGAAATAGACAATCATTAAAGTTATATTTGTAAATAAGTATTTTACTTTGGGGCATTTGACAAGAGCAAAATTACAGACAAATGCATCACTTTTATTAAGAAGGAAGGGTGGATTCTGTCCACTGCCTTTTGTTCATTTAGAAATATGGGGCCATCTCCATCACAGGTCATCTTCATCTGACAAAGCATCAAGATAATCAGTATCTACATATAAGAGAAATCCTGAAAAAAGACTGTCTGCCCAAGTGGGATCAGAAAAAAGGCCATTTTGGTCAGTGTAGAAGATTTCAAGCCACACCTCATCCTCAGGCTGAAGATAAATCACAGTTGACCCAGATGCCACGTCATGGTTTCCTGTGTTAGCATCAAATGTCTTTATCCGGAACTTTCCATTATGAACTAGACCAATGGCAAGGTGTTTGTTTGCCAGTGTAATATCATAGGAGAAATAATAAATCCCTGGGATGGCACAGATGAACTTTCCTGTTGAAGGATTATAATGTCCCCCTTCATTAAAAAGAACTTTGTTAAATATGATTGGCAATCTTTCTTCTGGGTAACTTGTAGTAATACCAACAGAGAAAGCTGATCTCAGTATGATTTGCCCACATTTACAGATTCCCGGTGAACCTGTTTTTCCTCTTTCTCCTTTCTCCCCTTTTGGTCCTGCTGGACCAAGAGGTCCCATGTCACCTTTACCTCCTACTAATCCTGTAGGCCCTCTTTTGCCAGGCTGCCCTTGGTCTCCTTTGTCTCCAGTTTGTCCTGCAGGACCCATCTTTCCTCTTATACCTAAGAGAAAGGAAACCATTTTAACCATGTTATATAGTACTATTAAACACAAAATAATAATCCTCTTTGGCAAGAAATGGTGCATTTGGTTCCAGTAGGTACACTTCTCTCTTTTACTGAAGACATTGTGTAGAAGTCTAGACTGATATTTTTAAAAAAGCTTTTTTATTTACATATAAACAATAGACAATTAAAATGAACAATTAATCTACAACTAAACAATACATAATACAAACAAGCAATTTGAAGACAAGTATGTAATATACATCCCCTCCCCTCCTGTGGCTGACTTGTCGACAGCCTTCTTTTATATTCTTAGTATTTAAACCATTGGTTTTATTTATAACATATAATTTATAGTTTATAATACTACATTTTAAATTATTACTCTATAACTTGTAAAAATATATTATATTGAGAACAAAAAAAAGAAGAAAGATTATATTTAATTCTTTAGCATGTTTTAATTTAGTACATTTCTTTGTCACGCAGCCCTACTAGTAATTAGGTTTTTTTTATTCAACCATATGTAAAAGTCTTTCCACATCTGGTAATATTTTGAGTTTTCTTGTTGTTTTAGCTCCAATATTAGTTTGTCTGCTTCTGCGCAGTCCAATATTTTTAAAATTAAATTCTGTTTGTTTGGCATTGCTTGCTTCATTTTTCCAAAATTGGGCTATGGTTATTCTTATTGCTGTTATTAGGTGTTGAGTCAAATAATATGGTTCCTTTTTCATCTATTTTTCAATAATACCAAGCAAAAATATTTCAGGTTTCATTTCTAATTTAATGTCAATTATTTCTTTTATCCATTTTTGAAGTTTGTGCCAAATTCCCTTAACTTGTGTACAGGTCCACCACAAGTGGAAATAAGAACCCTGTTTCTCTCCACATTTCCAACAGTTGGGTTTAAGGTTAGCGTATATTTTGGCTAACCTTGTTGGGGGCATATGCCACCTATAGAACATTTTGATTGTGTTTTCTTTGTATGAGGTGGATCTGGTAATTTTATATGCCACATTTTTTCCCATTGATCTAGGTGAATTGTATAGCCAATATTTTTAGCTCAGGCTATCATGTTGCCTTTGACAATTTCTTGTACATTTTGATGTTCTACTAGTATTTTATATATGTTAGTAATTGGTTTTTTATTTGGACCTAATAATATTTTGTCTAATGGTATGTCGCTTTTCTGGATTCCATATTTTTCTATATCAGTCCGTAATCTGGATTTTATTTGGTTATAGGGCCACCAATCTATTTTGATTCCTTCCTCTTTTAATTGAGTTAGTGACTTCAAATTTGTTTCTTTGTCTAGTACCTGTGAATATTTTAGCATTTTCTCAAGGCTTAATATATTCGGAAAGGTTATTGCCTCCATACTTGAGAACCATAATGGTATTTTAGTATAATGTCTAGACTGATAAATGCTGTAATAGACAAAGGAGACCAAAACCTCCAACAACCATCTTGAGGAGACCCACAGCATATGGAAGATGGTGATGTAGAACACGAGAAAAGTAAAGAGAAAAAGAGAAAAGAGCATGCACTGATGAAGAGCATTCAAGAAAGAAAAAGAGATAGCTTGTGATTAAAAGTGATTGAGTCATTGAGTGATGAAAAGATGTAATTTGTGGAGTGCATGTAATCTTCGTTGAACTACCACATGTTCAGCAACCATTCAAAGTTATAATGGGGCTAAATGGCAGAGACTTACAATGGGTCCTCAAGCTTGCATCCTCAGAATAATCTAATTGCAATTTGGGCACTTGGTGACCTTGCAACTGTAACATTGCAGCATTCCATAGTCACATGATCATCATTTGCGATCTTTACTGCCAGTTATTATCATGCAAAGTCAATCAGGAGGGCAGCAGGAATTTGCAAATTGTGGTCACATGACCACAAAACACTATAATTATGTGTGATTTGCCTAATGATGGCAACTGGTACTTTTACAACTATCACAGTAAATTGATGCAGTCTTATGACAATGCACTTTATGACTGAGTTATTTGTTGCTGACCCTAATTGCCACCATTAAGAAAGGATTACTTGTAGATGAATATATAAAAGGATGTGGATTAGGATTATTAGAAATAGAAATACTAAAGTATATGTCAGAAAGTATGAGTTACAAGATGTCTTCTGATTGCTGTGGGTATATGTAAGTAGGAATCTACTTTAGGTTTGTGAGAGTACATGTTATGCTCCAATGAATAGCAATAATGGAAAAATCAGGATAAATGGGGGGGGGGATTTCTAGCTTTCTATTGAACACACTCCAGGAAATTATTCTGATTACATAAACTGCTGGGAAGAAAAAAGATCAGAGAGCACAAAAAATGTGATTGAGTCATTTAGAGTCCCAAGAATAAGAATAGTGGCTTATGAGAATGAAATATTTCTGTTTCATATTGTCAGCGAACCAAGTAGCATCTGAGAAATAAATCACAACCCACTGCTGTGCTCTCACAGGAGATTCTATTTATTAACAAAGGCATTTTGGATTCGTGGCTGGAAATACCAGCAATTGAGGTTCACTTCTGTTCTCTACTAAGTTAAAGTTCATTTACACAAACCCACACCGACAAGTGCAATCACGTGGACCAATCTGGGAAAGGGAGGGCTGGTTTCTTCACTGGTTCAATCACCTAGGAATCAGCTGCTGTGTCAGGACCTTGACCAGCAGCCCCCCTTCCACAAACTCCATCTCCTGGAATGATAGAGTAAATCATCAGGGTGGTACCGTTTCCAAACATCCTACCCCCACCCTCCAGGAACCCTTGGCTTATTCAGGTAATTCTCATGGAACTGCTTGACTAACCTATCAGCCTTGACATCCCAACTCTTCACCCAGGTAGCCTCCGACACCCAGGTAGCCTCCCTTCCAATGAATTAGGTACTGTAAATTTCCCCTAAAAATGCGGGAATCCAATATTTTTTTCACTTTGTAGTAGGATTCCCCCTGGGTCACTACAGGGGAAGGGGGCGGCAATGTGTGTGGCCTAACGTTGGACCCGATTACCGGCTTAAGCAGACTGCAATGAAATACAAGGTGGATCCTCCCTAGGATTCTTGGCAATGCAAGCTGCACCATGACAGGGTTGATTGCTTTCACAATTCGGAAAGGCCCCAGAAATTTTGGACCTAGCTTTTAGTTAGGCAGTCTCAACCGAATGTATTTGGTAGATAGGAAAACCTTATCTCCCAGTCTAAAAGGGGATTGGGGAGATTGGTGTTTATCTGCTTGCTTCTTGTAGTGTGTATGATTGGTTTTAATTTGTGGTGTTTTTTTTAAAAATTAATTTAAATATTGGATTTGTCTTACATTGTATTGCTATTGCTGTGAGCCGCCCCGAGTCTGCGGAGAGGGGCGGCATACAAATCCGATTAAACTTAAACTTAAACTTGTAGGCTTGCTCTGCCTCTGCCAGCGCCTTCTTGGTGTCCTCCCATCCTCTCTTCAGTTTCTCCATCCACTCCACTAATGTGATGGACGAGGGAGGTTCTGTAGGTAGTTCCGGCATGGGAACGAAATATCGACCACCGATAACCTGGAAAGGAGTTAGTCCCGTGATGTGTGTGTAAGCGACTTCTGCGAAAGGCAACAATTCAGCCCAATCATTCTGCTGGTAACTCACATAACATCTAAGGTAATTGTTCCATTAGGGCGTTAGCTCTCTCCATTTGTGGAAGGGTGGAACGCAGAACTAAGTCCTTGGGTAGAACCAATGGTGCGAACAAATTCTCTCCAGAATCTGGCAGTGAATTGGACCCCCTATCTGATATGATCCTACGGGGGACTCCATGCAACCTGTAAATGTGGTTTAGGAATAACTTAGCCAAGTGTCTGCCAGTGGGTAGCCCTGAACGAGTGATGAAATGGGCTTGTTTGGAGAATAAATCAATAACAGTCCATATAACAGTGTTTCCCTTGCTCTCAAGGTGTTCTGCTATGAAGTCCATAGCTATTTATTCCCAGGGCTGGCTCCTTGTTGCAGCAATCCAGGGGGTCTTCCAGGCCTATGCTTTCTGGTGGTGCAAGTGGCACAACTTTTTACATAATCTTCAACTTCTGCTCTCATGCTGGGCCACCAGAACTGCCTCCACGCCAGGTGCAATGTTTTCAGGAATCTGAAATGACCCCCTAATCTGGAGTCATGACTCCGTTGGAGAATATCTAATCGCAGGCTGGCAGACACATACAGTTTGGTTCCCTTCCAAGCCAACCCTTCACGCAGTGTTAGGATTTCTTTGTGGTTGTTGAACTACGGGTCAGTGGGCAAAGCTGTTTTCAATTTTTTCTCCCACTCCCCTTTTTCTGGTGGTGCCTGTCTCCTCGGTTGGTCTTGGGTAAGGATGGGCACAGCTTTCTCCTCACTTTCAGGATGCGGGGAGAGGCATGGACTGATCGGGTATACTTCTTCCTCTCTCTTGTTGTTGTACTGTAGTTTACGTGACAGAATGTCGACAATGAGATTCTTCCCCACTGGGATATGTTTCAGTGTAAAATTGAAACATCTGAAGTATTGGGCCCATCATAATTGCCTTGGAGAGAGCCTCCAAGGAGTCTTTAATGCTTTGAGATTTTTGTGGTCAGTCCACACTTTGAAAGGAATGATTCCGCCTTCTAGAAATTGCCTCAATGTTCCTGGTGCTTTATGTACAGTAAATGCTTCCTTCTCCCAAATGGCCCACCTCCTCTCAGTGGGGGTTAGCTTCTTGGAAAAGTATGCAAAAGGCAGTAACTGTCCTTTTCCATTGTCTTGTAACAACACTGCAGCTATTGCCATGTTGCTGGTGTCTGACTGGATTACAAACTTCCATTCAGGATCAGGATGTTGCAGGATTGGCTCCTTTGAAAAAAGTCTCTTGAGCTTTTCAAATGCTTTTTGGTATTCCATCATCCACTTGATTGGCTAAGATGATCTGGGCTTAGTAGGGACTGACCCGCTCTTCAGTAGTTCAGTTAGGGGCAAGGCAACCTCAGCAAAATCTGGAATGAACTGCTGGTAGAAATTTGCAAAGCCTAAGAAACTGTCATTGTTTGCATGTGCGGGGGGGCCTGCCAATGTAACACAGCCTTCACTTTAGCCGGGTCCATTTCTATGCCTTCGCTAGATATGCAGTATCCCAAATAGTCTACTGATGCTTGGTGAAATTCGCATTTGGAAAGCTTTACATAGAGCTTAGCAGCCAAAAGTTTCTTCAAAACTTGCCTCACCAATTTGATGTGATCAGGGAGATTCTGGCTGTAGATAAGAATGTCATCTAAGTACACAAGAACTCATTTGTAGAGGTGGTCATGTAGAACTTCATTTATGTATTGCATGAATACAGCAGGGGCTCCTTTTAAGCCAAATGGCATCACCTGAAATTGGAAACTTCCTAATGGGCAGTTAAAACCGGTTTTCCACTCGTCCCCCTCCTTTATTTGGATGTGGTAATACGCCTCCCTTAAGTCTAGTTTGGTAAAATACTTCCCCTTGGCTAGATGATTAAGCAAGTCCTTCATGAGGGGGGGGGATATGTGTTCTGCACGCACACAAAGATCAAATTTTGGTAGTCCACCACAAGACACACTCCTCCATCCTTCTTCTCCTTAAAGAGAACTGGGGCTGCTGACCTGGAATTAGCAGGCTGGATGAATCCCCTTTTTAAGTTGGTGTCTATGTAATTTCTCAGTTCTCCCAATTCTTTCGGTGACATTGCGTACATTCTAGGTTTTGGGAGAGTGACCCCTGGTTCAAATTCTATAGTGCAGTCAGTGGGTCTGTGAGGGGGCAGTTCATTGCAATCTTCCTCACTTAAAACTTTTCCCAAGTCTCTGTATTCCAAAGGCACCTTCTGGAGATCGGGAAGTGTTCCTTTCTTCATCACGGCCACTACCAAAACCCCATCTGGCTCCTCCTGGGGAGGGAGTTTTCTCCTGTCAGTCTCTGGAACAAGGTTGGAACCCAGGGGGAGGAAAGATTTGTGGTATCTACCCTCTGGATGGTGGGCGTCCATTTGTCCAGCCAGGCCAAGCCCAACATGACAGCTTCTGACATCTTGGGGGTGACTATGAATCTCAAGAGTTCATGGTGTCGGCCTATCCGCAGCTCCACTAACTCAGGAGCGTAGCAGGAACTCTGCCTAATAGAGAACCATCCATCTGTTGGAACCGGATGGGCTTTGTCAAAGGCCTGGTCTGGATTTTTAACTTCTCCACTACAGCTTTACTGATAAGACACCTTGAGCACCCTGTGTCAATCAGGGCCCATAACTCTTCCTCCTCCCCTGTGGTCATCACCTTAATGCTTGCTTTAACAAGTAAGGGATGGGTAGGCTCACTCACCATTGGATCATCTTCTCCACCGGGCTCCTCATCCAAATCAGGGCTGGTCTCTGAAAGAGTGGGGTCTTTGCCTTCAATAAAGTCCTCCGGAGGGCACTGCTCTGCTGTTTGAAAGGCCCAGCGACCCTGCATAGGGGCTTCTTCAGATCCTCTTTCTGCTATTTGGCATGGCTCAGGTTTAGGGGGAGAGAGGGGCGTCAAGCCTGCTTGCTTAAAATGGAAAATTTGGTTATTTTCCTCTGTTTGTGGTTCTACCCTTTTCCACTGGAGGGCTCCCTCATATTGCAATTCAAAAAGCAGTCCAGACCAGCTCACTGAAACCTGAGAAGCAGTGAAGGAAGGAGGGGGGAATTCTTTCACGGGGGAATGCCTTTGCTGTGCCAGTAAGGTTTCCTTCTGCATATTCATGTTTGCAGAGGTTGGGGCTTGAAAACCTACATTATTTGCTGCCGCTATGTGAGAAGGTAATTTCAGGGCCCCATGGGGAGGGGGTTTATCAGGAATCCACTGGCACTTCACCCATCCAAACTCAGGAAAATAAATTGCATTTGGTTTCCTTAACTGAGCCCCGACCTTTTGTCTTCCATGCTGAAGACCCCTCCCTGTATCTTTGATCTGCTAGATTCTGGCTGGATCTTCCAGGAGATGGGAATAGAACACTCCAAGCTCTTCCGCGTTCAGGCTCTTAATTAACATTTTCCTTTCCATTCTTTTGAGAAGTTGGGAGGGAGCAGAAGCTGTTATAAGTGAAATTGCTGGTATCTGTTGTCATCGAACCAAATAGCGTATGAGAAATAAATCACTACCCACTGCTGTGCTCTCACAGGAGGTTCTATTTATTAACAGTCATTTTGGATTTGTTGCTGACAATACCAGCAATTGAGGTTCACTTCCGTTCTCTACTAAGTTAAAGTTCATTTACACAAACCCACACCCATCTGGAAAAGGGAGGGCTGGTTTCTTCACTGGTTCAGTCACCTAGGACTCAGCTGCTGTGTCAGGACCCTGATATATGTAATTAAATAGATTACTATACTAATTCTGTTCATAGGCACTCATGACAAATCAATTTTAAAACCATATTTAACTTTATAAAGCTTGCAAGCTTTTTCCTTTTTTGTTGGCTTTTTTTCTTGTTCTTTCTTTTTGGCTTCTTGGTTCTGCTTTTAAATATAATATAGATCAGTGATTTTCAACCTTTTTTGAGTCGCGGCACATTTTTTACATTTTAAAATCCTGGGGCACGCCACCAACCAAAACGACACACTAAGACAGTGATTTTCAACCTTTTTTGAGCCGCGGCACATTTTTTACATTTACGAAACCCTGGGGCACATTGAGCGGGGGGGGGGGGGCGCTAAAAAAAGTTTGGACAAAAAAATTCTCTCTCTCTTCCTCCCCTTCACACTATTTTTTCTCCCTCCCTTTCTCTCCCTTCCTTCCTTTCTCTTCCTTCCTTCCTCTTTTTTGCTCTCTTTCTCTCTCTCTCCCTCCCTCTATGTCTTTCTCTCTCTCTCCTTCCCTCCCTCTCTTTCTCTCTCTCTTGTTTTCTTTCTCTCTTTCTCTCTCTCTTTCTTTCTCTTGTTCTCTCTCTCTTGCTTTCTTTCTCTCTCTCTTATTCTCTTTCTCTCTCTCTCTTTCTTGCTTTCTCTCTCTCTTGCTTTCTTTTTCTCTGAGCTTCGCGGCACACCTGACCATGTCTCGCGGCACACTAGTGTGCCACGGCACACTGGTTGAAAAACACTGATATAGATAACAAACAAAAATAAGGTTATATGTTTATGATGGAAAAACTGACAGAATTAATGAAGGACAAAAGAATGAGGAAGTGGGTTCCTGCCAATTTGGCCGGGTCCATAGAACCGATAGTAGGAATTGGGCTGGTCTATTTGGCCGGTCTATAGAACCGATAGTAGGAATTTCCCCCCACTAACTGAACTGTCACCGACGGCCAGCTGGACGGACCCAAACCAGTTATGCTTATGGCACTGCCATCTTGTTTTTTGCTTCTGCACATGGGCAGAAGCTGGTTTTTTAGCACTACGCAAATGTGTGCCCTTGTGGCATGCCTGTATAGCACGCAGTACATGCACGCCCATGTGGCACGTAAGGAAGTGAATGGGCAGCCCATTATTATTATTTTTTTTGCAGTTTATTATTTTATTTATTTTATTTATTTATTTGTTTTGTCAAATACATAATGTAAAAAGGAAAAGATCATAGTAAGTTATAGTAATAAAAGAATAAGGATAAAACATTTGGAGTAATTCAAATACATAAACATAGGTGTACGGGGGACATTCGGACAGGGGACGAGAGGCACGTTGGTGCATGTATGCACACCCCTTTTGGTAATGTTAACAATGGATTTTGGAAAAGGAAAAGATGAGAATGAAAATGAGAAAGAACCTGAAGTGCACAATTCATATACATGGCCTACATGGCACAGGACCAGATTATCTCCGAGACCGCCTTCTGCCACACGAATCCCAATGACCAATGAGGTCCCACAGAGTTGGCCTACTTAGGGTCCCGTCGACCAAACAATGTCAGTTGGCGGGACCTAGGGGAGAGCCTTCTCTGTGGGAGCCCCGGCCCTCTGGAATCAACTACTCCCAGAGATTTGCACTGCCCCCTCCCTCCTTGCCTTCTGAAAGAGCTTAAAAACTCATCTTTGCCGCCAGGCTTGGGACTTTTAGATCTTCCCCTGACCACTGAATGCCTTAAATATGATTGCTGAATGTTTGGTTAATAAGTTATATATTTTTTGGTTAATCTACTCTTTTAATTGTTTTTAAATTGTAGGATTAATTGGATCATACTGTATTATTGTTCTGTTTTTATATATGCTGTGAGCCGCCCCGAGTCCTCAGAGAGGGACAGCATACAAATCCAAACCAAGCAACCAACCAACCAACCAACCAACAAACAAACAAACAAACAAATAAATAAATAAATATAGGAATACTTTTTCCTATATGAAAAAGTATCAGTTCTCAATAGAATGAATTACTTGATAGTGGAAATTAAGAAGTAAGACATAGAAGTTGCTTTGAATAGATTGAAAAAAATCTAAGTTCCAGAAAGTTGCATTAATAAATTCAAAAAAGATATTTGCTGGTAATGATGATATGAATGATAATTATAAGAGAATCATTGCTCCAAAAATGAGAATAAAATAATAATATTATATAATGTATATATTTTTAAAAAAGAATGCAGCACACACAAATTCTGTTCAAACCTTCATTTACTAAATTACTTAATCCAAAATAGTGTCAACAAAGCCTGCCTCGATGAAATACTCTCAAATGTTTTTTTTAATTCTTTACTCTTCTCTGCAATTCTCTACGGATTTCATACTCACGAAACTGCTAAGAATTAAGGAACATTTTTTTAAGGAGCAGCTCTTCGTAACCTAACATAAGCATATCTCCTAAAGTATGCTTATGTCACCATATTTTTTGAAGTATAAAACACACCTTTTTCCTCCCTAAAAGAGGCTGAGAATTTGGTTGCATCTTATACTCTGAGTGTAGCTTCCCCCCCAGCCCTAACAATGTTCCCAGCTCTTACCTTGCAGACTCTTTCATTGTTTCTCTCTGCGAAGAATGTTTTCCAAGCCCTGTGTCTTTGCAGGATTTTTTTTCATTGCTCTAATTTTCTCTGAATACGTTTCTTTCCAGCCTTAACCAGGTGCTAACGATGTTCCCAGCTGTAAAGAATGTTTTCCAAGCCCTATGTCTTTGTAGGGTTTTTTCATTGCTCTACTTGTTCTGAATGTCTCTTTACAGATGCTAATGATATTCCCAGCTCTCATTGGCCTGCAACTTTTTCACAGTTACTCTCACCGAATAAAGTTTTTTTAAGCCCAATCAGGATAAAATAATGTGCTCAAGCTGACCAGACTAAGGACGCTAGCCAGATGAATACCTGGTAAGCAGACTTTTCCCCTATTTTCCTCCCCAAAAACTAGGGTGCATCTTATACTCTGAAAAATATGATAGGTTTTTAATGTTATGTTTCTTATGTTAGTTTTTTTAGGAAGTATGTAAGCATACTTCCTAAAAAAGCTCTCAACAGCAATAGCTATACCACTAAGCATAATGTTTTAAAAAATCATTCAGGACCAGCTCACTACCAAAGCTATGGTCACTAGCAATGGTCATCCCCATTTTCAGAAAAGGAGATCCCAGTCTAGTTGAAAACTACATACCAATCTCTCTATGCTGCATCATATGCAAAGTCATGGAATCAATCATAAACCAATCAATTACCATCTACCTAGAAACTAACACCCTGCTGTCTAACAAACAATTTGGTTTCAGAAAAAGAATTATCTTGTAACCTGCAACACCTTCACTGCAAGAACATATGGACTACACATCTTGATCAGGGCAAATCTATAGATGCAATTTACATTGACTTCTGTAAAGCCTTCGACCCAGTGGTTCATGACTTCTAAAACTTAAATACTATGGCATCACAGGATCCCTACATGGCTGAATTACTGTGTTTCTATCAAACAGACAACAAGTTGTTAAAATAGGGAGTGCCATATCTAATCCTGTTCTGGTTAACAGTGGTGTACCCCAAGGCAGCGTAGTAGGACCAACACTCTTCATACTCTATATAAATGACCTTTGCAATCACATTAAAAACAACTGTGTTCTCTTCGCCGACAATGTCAAACTTTTCAACACCACTGATCAAACATCTGGCAACTCCAAATCTCAATCAAAAATGTTCTGTCCTACACATCGGCAAAAAGAATCAAAACACCAAATACTAGCTGAATACACAAGACCTTGCTGACAACCCACACTCCGTAAAAGACCTTGGAATACTCATATCAAATGACCTAAGAGCCAAAGCCCACTGCAACAACATCACCAAAAAGGCTTCAAGAGTTATTAACCTAATTCTATGTAGCTTCTGCTCAGGTAATCTCCCACTACTAACCAGAGCATATAAAACTTTCACCAGACCAATCCTTGAATACAGTTCATCTGTCTGGAACCCACACCACATTTCAGACATAAACACTCTAGGAAATGTCCAGAGATACTTTACCAGAAGAACCCTCCACTCCTCTACTCGCAACAGAATACCCTACGGAACTAGACTTACAATCCTAAATTTATGAAGCTTAGAACTATATTGCCTTAAACATGACCTAAGCATAACCCATAAAATCATTTGCTACAACATCCTTCCTGCCAACGAATAGTTCAGGTTCAATCACAACACACGAGCACATAACATATACAAACTTTAAGTAAACAAACTTGACTGCAGGAAATACTTTAGTCACTGAGTAGTTAATGCATGGAACTCACTACCTGACTCATCACCTAACCCACAAAACTTTACCCTTAGACTATCCACTCTTGACCTCACCCGATTCCTAAGAGGTCAGTAAGGCGCATAAGTGCACCAATGTGCCTGCTGTCCCCTATTCTAATGTTTCTCTCTTACTAGTATCATGTATATAAACATTGTTCTATCTTTGTATACTACCAATATGTACTTGACAAAATAAATAAATAAATAATACATTAAAAATAAATAATAACCTCGCCCCCACTTGTTTTCACAAATACAGAGGAGATTATAACATAGGAGGAAGCTAATTCCCCAGAACTATGAATAGAAACATAGAAACATAGAGGATTGACAGCACAAAAAGACCTCATGGTTCATCTAGTCTGCCCTTATACTACTGAAGTCCAGATAGGCAATATCTATGGCACCGCCTTCATCCAATACCTTTGTGACATAGTCAAAGAAGTCAATGAGATTAGTCTGACATAATTTGCCCTCAATAAAGCCATGCTGGTTTGGGTCCAATAAGTTATTGTTTTTTAGGTGCTGATTTATCCTCCTTTTGAGTAGAGTCTCCATCATTTTAACTATAACTGATGTCAAGCTAACTGGCCTGTAGTTACTAGCTTCTTCTCTACTGCCCTTCTTGTGGATAGGCACCACACTGGCCATTCTCCAATTATCAGGAACACCTGTTAAAAGGGATTGATTAAACAAATCAGTCAAGGGGGTAGCAATCACATATCTGAGTTCTTTAAGAATTCTGGGGTGGATGCCATCTGGACCCATTGCCTTATTTGTCTTTAATAGTTCAAGTTCTTCTAAGCCATAGGCCTCTGAGATCACTGGAGTAAAATCCATAGTACTATATTGTAAGCTGCCTTCTGAGAAAACTGAACAGAAGTAGCTATTCAAATGGTCAGTGATCTCCTTATTCCCATCAATGTATGTATTATCTCCAGTACTAAGCTTTGTGAGGTTGCAGTTTTTCTTCTTCCTATCACTAATATATCTGAAAAAGGTTTTATCCCCCTTCTTCACAGATTTGGCAATTTCTTCCTCTTTTGAGGCTTTAGCAGCATATATTATCTGTTTTGCCTCCTGTTTCATTTTATACACCTCTCTGTCAACTACACTTCCAGACTATTCCTCCTATAGGCAGCCTTTTTTTCATTGACTATAGCCCTTACATCATTGCTAAACCATAGCGGTTTCTTCTTCCTTTTACCTTTAGTTATTTGCCTTACATACAGTCCAGTGGCTTTTACGATGGCCTTTTTTAATACAGTCTACTGGATGCTTGCTCCTGCTGTTTTATCCCTCCCCTTTAATTATTTAAATATTTATTTAAATATTTAAATATTTATTATTTAAATATTTCCCCATTTTATTGAAATTTGTTTTTCTGAAATCCAATACTTTGGTTGTAGTATAGGATTGCTCACAATCAGTTTTTACATCAAACCACAAACATAGGTGGTCACTGCAACCTAAGTTTCCTCCCACCCTAACCTCTGAAACCCAGTTCCCATTCGTAAAAACTAAATTTTGAATATTCTCCCCTCTAGTTGGTGTCTTAACCAGCTGTGCCAGAGCTGCTCCTTTAAGGGCCTCTACTATATTCTTACTTTTGCATGTAAGGGCGCTAGGGATATTCCAGTCAACATCAAGCATGTTGAAATCACCCATAATCACAATATCTCCCTTTACTGCCATTTGGGTAATTTCATCCACCATCTTGTTGTCATAATCCTCGGATTGCCCTGGAGGCCTATAGATCATCCCAAATCTAATGACAGAACCCTCTTTAGTTTGCATGCAAACCCACAGAGTCTCCAGCTCTTTACATGTATTTTGAATTAGTGTTGCTTTTAGACTTTCCTTAACATAAATGGCTACTCCACCTCCCCTTCTCTCTACTCTATCCTTTCTACACAATGTATATCCTGGTATGGATATTTCCCATTCATTGAAGTCCTTAAACCATGTCTCAGTTATGGCAAACAAATCCAAATTATTTCTAGATATTATGGCCATTAACTCACAGAGCTTGTTGCTCAAGCTTCGAGCATTTGTGCACATTACCCAAAGAACATTATTATCATTATTTGTTTCTCCCTTATCCTCAACTACATCTATTTCATTTAGTTTCCTTTTCATAAATTTCAACAAACTGATTTATCCTCATTGTCCAGGGACAGAAATCATCCACATCGGTTACATCTCTGTCCCCTTTACTTAGTTTAAATGCCTGTCCAAAAAAGTTCTGAACTCCTCACCAAGCACCTGGGTACCTCTGTATGATGGATGCAAACCATCCCTCTTAAACAACTCCCTATTAGACCACCTACTAACATCATGACTAATATATCCAAAACCTTCAGCTTTACACCACTGCCTTAACCACTCATTAAACTCTGCAATACAAGTTGTTTTATCCTCCTAATCACAAACCAATAACACCTCTGAGAAAGTCACTGAATCAGTTATTCTGCCCAGCTCCACACTAAGACATTGGAAATCTCTTTTTACTCGATTAACATTTCTCTGGGACAAATCATTTGTGCCAAGATGCACCACCACATCAACGTTATTATCTTTACTTACAGCCTTCACAATATTTGTAATCTGCCTCTTGTCCCTGCTGGCAGTGGCCCCTGGGAGATACTTCATCACCCTCATCACATCCTTACTCTGTCCCAAATCAACACCTCTAACAGTCGAGTCGACTTCCGGTTGTGACATAGTGTTGTCGCTGTGTGTTTCCCGGTCCTCTGGGCCACATTCGGCTTTTTGTGATCGACGATAGCCCTATCGGGTGGCCGCGGACCCGTAGAGCCCAAGGTCTTTGAGGGGAAGTTCCAGCGCACCTGGGGGTGGTCGGCGGACCCCCTGGGGAGTGGGGAAATCCCCCCGATTGTTGTCCGAAGAGATCGACCTTTTTGCCTATCCGGAAACGCGACGCCTCTGCTCTATTTTGGAAGCCGCAGAAAACGACAAAATACATTTGGGATTGCTATTGATTGCTATTGAGAGACTTAGGACGGTTTTTGGAACTTGTGGCTTTCTGCGGAATTCCCTTTGCGAAGATTGTCACGCCAGCTCTTTTTGAGCTTTGGAAAAATCTGGGAGGCGGCGACTTCGATTCCACCTTTACCCCTGGCAACATGGCGACGATGACACTGCAGAAATCAACTGAAGGTTTAAAGTACGATATTTCTGTTTGCTCTCGATTGTGATTCCAACTTTGCCTTTGCACTACGGATATTGACTTCATTTGAATTTCGCAAAGGAGAAAGTTAAAAGAACGTGCTTGAAGGTAACAAAAGGTTTCAATCCCAAAAGCGAAAAAACTCTATTTGTCTCAGGAATAACATCTTGACCAGTTGGAAAGGAATAAAGCAGGTTAGAACTAAAAGAACCACCGGAAGACTTTAACCCCCATTTACCCTGATCTTCCCTACCTTTTTTTCCAATTTTTTTCCACTGATTTACCATCGTTTTATATTCTTTATTAAATAAATAAAATTTAGCTTTGTTTTTGTTCTTTTTTCCTCAACTTTACATTTGTGGACTATTTCTTTTTTCTCTTTTCTCGACATTTGGATACTAGAACTTTTGAAGATCCTTGCTATTTCCCTTTTTGCTTCACTTTCTCCCTTTCTATGTTGGAACTCTGGAACATTACAATTATAATTTTGAATTTCTACTTCCTATTTTTCCTTTGGATTTAGGATTAATATTTTATAGATTTCATTAACTTTAATTCATCTACCTACAAGGATTAAATCATACCTCTTTGAACAATATAATACTTCCTCCCTTCATCTACCAACTCTCTCTTGACTTTATACCTATTTATTGGAAAGCCATTGGAACTGAGACTATTGGAAACCAACATTACTGAATTAATTTTCACCCACTTCATCTGATCTGATCTGCTGGAAACGTGATTGTATAACTTATATGACACATTGATACATTGAATCAAGGATCCATTGAAACATTGTCTTAATTTCTACTGATTTATGAATTTAATGAATTTACTGAACTAAATTGTTGAATTGTATTTGATCTCTACCTACTCTTAATATACTCTTAATATTAATACTAATATATAAATACTATTGATTGAAGACTATAAAAACTATATATTTAACTGTGTAATATTCAGGATATCTTGACATTTACAATCTATTTATTGATTTAGCTGAATAATTTATAGTGTGACTTTGACAGATTTGCTTTATATGAATTTTTAGATATTACCATTAATCATTTCTAGCTAAATTCAAACAATATTTAATTAATTGACTCTATAGACCGTAATATATAGTAATTTATCATCCTAATGAATTAATTAATTAATTGACTGATTGGTTTTGCTTTCTTATACTGAATTACAGTGATCCCTCGATTTGCGCGTTCTCGATTAGCGCGAAACGCTGCAACGCGGTTTTTCAAAAAATATTAATTAAAAAATAAGTCCGCGGTTTTTTTTCCTACACCACGGTTTTTCCCGCCCGATGACGTCATACTGATTGCTGATTGGCCAAAATCTCGACCAATCGTTGCAAACGCAAAAAAAAGCTTTGCAACTGTTGGAACTTGCCATTGCCATTGCTGCCAGCGCTGCCCTGTGGGTAGCGGCGAGGAGCCCGGAAAAATCACCATTGCATTGCCAGCCTCCGAACTTGCGTCGCTCCACCTTCTGCGCATGTGCGGCCATGGAACAAAGGGCGCGCATGCGCAGATGGTGTTTTTACTTCCGCATCCAGTATAACGCGGAAATCGGTTAGCGCGGGAGGTCTTGGAACGTAACCCCCGCGCTAACCGAGGGATCACTGTACTGTCGAAGATAATACTATTTTGACTACAGTGGTACCTCGAGATACGAGTTTAATTCGTTCCGGACCTGGGCTCTTAAGTCGAGCAGCTCTTATCTCGAACGACTTTTCCCCATAGGAATTAATGTAAATAATTTTAATTGGTTCCAGCCCTCAAAAAACTCACAAAGTTAGTCTAAATTATGCAGAAAGACATGTTTTTAATGAAGAAATGTACATGTACATATAAATGAATAATGAAGTTTCTTTCACTTAACTTGTAAACTTTCTTAAACTTTTAAATTTACATATGTTCAACTTCTCTGCCACCCAATCCTGTAGGACAGAGGTCCCCAACCCTTTTTGCACCAGGGACCGGCTTTAAGCGATCAAGAGAGGAATGGGTGAATGAATGGACGGAGGGTGGGAAGGAAGGAAGGAAAGAGGGAAGGGACAGGAACAGAGGAAGGAAGCAAGGAAACTTATGAAAGGGGAGAGTAAGAGAGGAATGAGTGAAGGGAGGGAGGGAGGGAAGAAGGTGGGAAGGAGAAAGAAAAGAAGAAATAGAGGAAGGGAAGGTAAAAGAGAGAAAGAAAAAGAGCAAGAAAGAAAGAAAGAAAGAAAGAAAGAAAGAAAGAAAGAAAGGGGGAAGGGACAGGAACAGAGGAAGGAAGCAAGGAAACTTATGAAAGGGGAGAGTAAGAGAGGAATGAGTGAAGGGAGGGAGGGAGGGAAGAAGGTGGGAAGGAGAAAGAAAAGAAGAAATAGAGGAAGAGAAGGTAAAAGAGAGAAAGAAAAAGAGCAAGAAAGAAAGAAAGAAAGAAAGGGGGAAGGGACAGGAACAGAGGAAGGAAGCAAGGAAACTTATGAAAGGGGAGAGTAAGAGAGGAATGAGTGAAGGGAGGGAGGGAGGGAAGAAGGTGGGAAGGAGAAAGAAAAGAAGAAATAGAGGAAGAGAAGGTAAAAGAGAGAAAGAAAAAGAGCAAGAAAGAAAGAAAGAAAGAAAGAAAGAAAGAAAGGGGGAAGGGACAGGAACAGAGGAAGGAAGCAAGGAAACTTATGAAAGGGGAGAGTAAGAGAGGAATGAGTGAAGGGAGGGAGGGAGGGAAGAAGGTGGGAAGGAGAAAGAAAAGAAGAAATAGAGGAAGGGAAGGTAAAAGAGAGAAAGAAAAAGAGCAAGAAAGAAAGAAAGAAAGAAAGAAAGGGGGAAGGGACAGGAACAGAGGAAGGAAGCAAGGAAACTTATGAAAGGGGAGAGTAAGAGAGGAATGAGTGAAGGGAGGGAGGGAGGGAGGGAAGAAGGTGGGAAGGAGAAAGAAAAGAAGAAATAGAGGAAGGGAAGGTAAAAGAGAGAAAGAAAAAGAGCAAGAAAGAAAGCTGCAAGCCCCCCCCCCCAAGCCCCCCAGGCCGGCTGCAACCTTTTAAAACACGCGCGCCGCTTCGCAGCTGTCTCCTGAAGCCGAATGCGGAAGTTAGCGTTTGGCTTCAGGAGACAGCTCCTTGGCGCTTGTATCTCGAATTTGGGCTTGTAAGTAGAACAAAAATATCTCTCCCCTCCCAGCTCTTATCTCGAGTTGCTCTTAAGTAGAGCAGCTCTTATGTCGGGGTTCCACTGTATTTTGATTTTACTGAACCAATTATCAACTTACTGATTGTTTAAATTTTTAACATAAGGATCTGAGCGTTATAAACCTTGATATTTTAATACAAATATTTGACTAACCTCACCTATTATACATTTAATCAATATAACAGAACTTTCCATTTGATCTTAATTATACTAAATCATCTCTCTACTACATCATACATACATTTGTTTTCTTTCATTGCTGACTAACTCTGTACAACTTAAATACTCTACATAATTACTTTATCACATTGACCTTTATCTACAATCAACATAAAGATGTCTACTTCAAATCAACCAACTTTAATGAAATCATAGAAGAAAAACTCCAACCAACCAGCAACTCCAACTCAACAACGTCCCGCAGAATCCATCTCGTCAGACAAAACATCTCTTTCACAGTCTTCACAGGTGACTCCAACTATAACACTAAACTCCCTATTTGAAATGATGATTAAAATGCAAGATTCACTAGATACAAATTTCGAATCCTTAAGAGGAACGATGGGAGCAATGAAAGAAGACATCAAGAAAATTCAAGACCATGCGGGTCACCTTGATCAACGTATGGGGAAACTAGACGACCGAATGGAAGGTGTCCACGAAACCATCACGCAAAATACCCAAAGAATAACAAACGTCGAAGAGCTTACCGATAGGATGGATACCAGACTCCAATTCTCTGAAGCCAGGGCGGAACACATTAATAATCTTTGAAAGAACCTCTTATAAATCTTGAACTGGAAAAATCAGCTTTCTTCTTACGTTTTCAGAATATAACGGAATCAGACCAACACGATCTTCCCACCACAATGCTCACTCAAATCGATGAGGTGTACCAAATTTCCAGAAAAAACAATTTGGATTCCAAAACGACAATGTGATAGATAAAATCCTTTTCGGTCCCCCAACAAAAATGATCTCCAAATTATACAATTACTTACTAACACAAGAAAATTGTGAAGAACAAGTGAAGGGGTGTATGATAGCCTGGGCTCAAAACTTTGGTTACACGATCAATGAATGGGAGAAAATTTGGACACTAAATTATAAAATGACAACAGCAATGTCTCATAAAGAAAACCAAATAAAAATGTTCTATCGATGGCATTTGCCCCCAGCAAGAATATCTAAAATGTTCCCTAATTTTCCACCCAATTGCTGGAAATGCAAAACAAAACCGGGAACACATTACCATACATGGTGGACATGCCCATTTACGAAAAAATATTGGACAACTATTAAAAATCTAATTGACCAAGTCATGTCAACCAATTTACCATTTAAACCCGAACTCTACCTCCTTGGTATATTTAGGCAAAACCTCACCAAAGCACAAAAATATTTTACAAATCTTAACAGCAGCAAGGATATCATTTGCCCTCTTTTGGAAATGAGACCAAACACCTCCATTACTGGTAGTTATCACAAAAATTATAGAATGCGCGGAAATGTCAAAAACAGCAATGGAAACACAAAACAAAAAAGACTCAGAATATTATGAAATATGGGAAAATTGGTACAAATGGGTTTCACAAAAAAAAATATCAAACTTTTATATTATAAAACTATTAATTTATGAAATCATTAACCCTGTCTTACTCTTGAACGTTCCAACCAAATTTAAATTAATTAAAAGACTTAACTCCAAAAACTAATCAATTTGCAATAAAACTTATATCATATCTCTTTTTATTCGTTTTTAAACGAATGCAATACATATCAAATAACACATCACTACTAACACCTACTAACAATGATTATAATTACTATACTTTCTTTTTTTTCCTTTTACATACAAAATACATTTACTATATGTTCTGTCTGGGTCACTCCGGAAGCCAAGACCAACCCAAAAAGAGAAGCCAGACGCACCGGTAAAAGGCAAAGGCAGTTTATAAAATTCAAGAAAAACACAGGTAACAGAAAATGTCCTTACAAACAGGAAAACGCTGTATCTTCAAATATATCCACGAAGGCAAAAGTCCATGCAGCAATACAGGATTCCTGCTGCCAAGACGAGGCTGTAGATAGCAGACCTACACCTCCCATGGGTCTTCCAAACTGCTGGGCCACAAGCCAGGAACAGAGACGTCGAGAACAAAGCAGATCACCATAATTCCAACTGATAACCCTCCACATGGCTTCAAGGGCTTGCCTGCCTTTTAAACCCTGCTAAGGAGGACCACACCCAAGCCCAGCTGTTCCTAATTCAGTGCTGATAATACTTCTTTAATTGCTCCTTTCTTTGATCTGAACGTCTCTGTCACAAGTCAATGACGGCTTGTGCTTCATCCCCTAATGACTCCAAGCTACTGGCTGGGGAGAGCCCCCCTCCAGGGCTCTCATGCTGTTCTCCTTCGTCCCATTCCTGACTTTCCCCTCCCCCGTCCGACTGCTTAGCCCCCTCCTCTTCGCTGTCCTCCTCCTCTGGGCATAGAGCCAGCAGAGACACAGCTGGTCCCTGAGCAGCCTCAGGCTGAACCACAACACTATATTATACATATACTCCTCTTATTACTCTTCCGCAAAATGTCGTCCCTGAAAACATCTGCGTCACACGCAGATCTTTCTTTTCTTTTCTACATTTTTTCTTTTTTTCTATTCATTTTCTTCACACCTCTTTTCCTGTAAATTTAGTATCTTTCTCTTTTTACTCTTTAAATTTAGAAAATATTCTCATCAATGTGTTATTAGCTAATATTTATTAACATGAGATGTAACATTTATTATCAAAACCAAAGAAAATTCTTGATAATACTAAGGATATTGTTTATCTACTGTTTATTCACAATGATTAAGAAATACAACACTGCTATCAAGAATTACATGTATTATAATTTACAACCTACAATGTATAATTGTATCACTTACCTGATTTCGTATTTCCCTTCCCTATCCCCCCCTTTCTTTTCTGTACATTCCTTCCTACCCCCCACTACCCTTTCCCTTTTTCCTTTTTTTCCTATATTTACAAATAAAGTATATTTTTAAAAAAAAAGTCGAGTCACCCTCAAGAAAATGCATCCTCTTTTTTTTTTAAAATCCTACTAACTGCACCTGATGGTTTGGTAATACTATGAACCTCTCTTTCAACAACTTCCCTTTGGAACATCCCCTCATCCTCTACCTGAGGGGTCTCGCTAATGTCCGCAGCAACCTCACTATCTAAATCTGCAAGAACATTATAGGAATTAGATAAAGAGAGACCAAAATTGCTATGTCTGTTCTCCACTGCATGTTATCTTCCTGAACCAACAGTTGTCCACACAGTCCTTCTCCTTGAGCGGCGCTGAGGAAGTGGAGGCTGCACATATGGCTGAATTACAGCATGTGGCTGGGATAATCTTTCCACTTCTGACTGCAGGGTACAAACTAGGGACTGCAACCTAGAGATCTCACCATATAAACTAGATGTTCTTATGCAAAGGGGGCAGCACCCCAAGCTCCACAAGGTACTATGGAACACAACAGCCAAACAAATGTTACACTGCACCAAGCCAGACATCTTAACAAAAATATATCTATATTCTATAGATCAATAGAATATAGATTTGAAGTATAATAGAATAGAATGGATCACCAAAAGCAAACACAGATGACAGAGATGAAGAGGTAAAAGGACAAGAATTTTAAATAGACTAAGGTAGTGATGGTGAACCTATGGCACAAGTGCCACAGGTGGTATGCAGAGCCATATCTGCTGGCACATGAGCCGTTGTCCTAGCTCAGCTCTAATGTGCATGTGTGCGCAGGCCATCTGATTTTTGGCTCAAACAGAGGCTCTGGGAGGACATTTTTGGCTTCCAGAGAGCCTCCATGGGGATGGGGGAGGGGTTTTTGTACCCTTCTCCGGCTTCAGGGAAGGCTTTGGAGCCTGGGGAGGGTGAAACCTGAGCCTACAGGGCCCACTAAGTTGGGAAATGGGAATTTCTGGCCTCCAGAGAGCTTCTGGGGGTGGGAGAAGCTGTTTTTGCCCTCCCCAGGCACTGAATTATGGGTGTGGGCAGTCACACATGTGTGTTAGCATGCACACACGCTCCTTTAGCACCCAAGGGAAAAAAGGTTTGCCATCACTAGACTAAGGAATAAGGGAAATTAAAAAAAAAAACCCTCTCCCTTCAATCTTTCTTACCAATTTATGTTCACTTGCTAACAAGATGGATGAAATACTCTTTTGAAATAGAAGCAATTCTGATTTTCACAACGCATCTGCCCTATGCTTTATTGAATCCTAGTTAAATGAGGAAATTGATGACAATAATATGCATATACCAGGGTTTCAGATACTTAGAGCAGACAGGATTGGAGAATTATCCGGGGGGTGGGGAAGGGAGGAGGCTTATGTATATATATATATCAACAGCAAAAATTCTGTGAAGAAAACTTGGAGTGTGTGTGTCGGGGTGGTGGGCATTTTTCACTATGCACTGTTTTTATGTTGTGTGTATACAGTATTAAACTTGCTAAAAATCAATAAAAATGTATTTTTTAAAAAACTTGGAGTCCTTACTTATCAACTGCAAATTCTTTTATTCTCCTCAAGAGTTTACTTCATTTCTACTAATACAGTGTTCCCTCGATTTTCGCGGGGGATGCGTTCCAAGACCGCCCGCGAAAGTCGAATTCCCGCGAAGTAGAGATGCGGAAGTAAATACACTATTTTTGGCTATGAACAGTATCACAAGCCTTCCCTGAACACTTTAAAACCCTAATGTGCAATTTCCCATTCCCTTAGCAACCATTTAGATCATTACTCACCATGTTTATTTATTAAAGTTTATTTTTAAAAAATATTTATTAAAAGCAGATGAAAGTTTGGTGATGACATATGACGTCATCAGGCAGGAAAAACCGTGGTATAGGGGGGGGGGGAAACGCAAAGTATTTTTAAATTAATATTTTTGAAAAACCGTGGTATAGACTTTTCGCAAAGTTCGAACCCGCGAAAATCGAGGGAACACTGTAATGGTGTATACCCGCCACAAGCCAGTGTAAACAAGGTTTTATGAATTCTAGTTGATAAGATTATGGAGACTGAAGGTAAATCCCAGATTCATTAACCATTATGCTAGATGATTTTAACAAAGGTAACTTAAGGAATGTGCTATCTGGGTAATTGGAGAGAACATTCCAGCAGGCATTTTGCTGGCCTTTTGTCTTCACTCACTAAGCCAGCCAGCATATATATATATTTGATTTGATTTATATTTATTTGATTTCTATGATACCCTTCTCGAAGCGAGTCAGGGTGGCATACAACATTATATATTTTTCCCCAATATTTTTTTATTAATTTTCTTAAAATTAACACACAGACTTACAAACATTCAACATAAAGTGTGGGGATGTAACTTCCCTGCTTTTCTCAAAAGTATAAATGCAGATACAGAAAAAGGAATACTTAGTTAAATACATAATTCAATACTACTAATGCAAAAATATCTAATATAGAAAAGTTGATATTATAAAAAAGAAAAATAGTTGTAACTAGTATAAAACCAAACAGTCTTATCAATTCTATGTATATAAACTAATTCTAGTATTATTCTTAAACAGAAAAAGGAAAATTTAAACCAAAACATCTATATTTATTTTTAATTTTCTGTTATTTTTTTTCCTTATCTATCCATACATAAACTTTGTTCCATGTTTCATAAAATTTCGTTTCTTCTTGATCGTTTAAGCGTCTTGTCATCATATCCATTTCCGCGCAATCTAATATTTTTGTAATAACTTCCTCTTCTTTGGGGATATTTTCCCCTTTCCAGTTTTGCGCGTAAATAATCCTTGCCGCTGTGAAAATATGTATAATTAAGTACAAAATTTCTTTTTTGTAATTTTGGTTAGTAATTCCTAGTAAGCAGAACTCCGGGGTAATTTCTATGTTTTGCTTTACTATCTCTTTTGTCATTTTCTCTATCATTCTCCAATACATTTTAGCTTTGTTACATGTCCACCATTGGTGGTAGTAGGATCCTATTTCTTTCTTACATTTCCAACACAAAGGTGATGTCTTGGGAAACATTTTTGCTATTCTACTTGGTGGGAGGTGCCATCTATAGAACATTTTAATTTGATTTTCTTTTAAAGAAACTGATTTTGTCATTTTCCAGTTGTGCATCCAAACTTTCTCCCATGTGTCTATGTCTATTTCTTTGCCTATATTTCTACACCACAGTATCATACTGTCTTTTAAAGTTAAATCAATATTCTTGTGAGCAATCAAGTATTTGTATATTTTCCCAATTACTCTGTTTTGATTTATAGTAATTAAGTTACTAAACAAATTTTTTATTTTTATTAAATATGTAAAGTATGCTGTCTTTCTGGTATCTAGATCTAATCTGTGCATAGTGCCACCAATCAATTTGTATCCCTTCCTCTTGTAATTTAATTCTAGTTTTTAATTTCATTTGATCATCTAACAAGTCTTTATATCTTATTATTCTTGTATCCTTAATAGAGTTTGGATGTATTATTGCATCTAATGGGGCAACCCAATCTGGAACTGTTAAAAAGTGGTTTTTCTTTATATCTTTCCATACATCAAATAAATATTTTCTTAGTGTATGTCTTTTAAAATAAGAATGGTTTTTATCTTTATCATACCATACAAAGGCATGCCGCCAAGCATAAAGTCATGTCCTTCTAATTTTAATGTTCTCTTATCCTCTAGGGTTATCCAATTTTTAATCCATGTTAAGGCGTCTGCCTGGTAATATAATTTCCAATTTGGGAGGGCAAAACCTCCCCTGTCTTTTATATCTTCTAACATATTTATCTTAATTCTTGCCTTTTTGCCTTGCCATAAAAATTTTCTAACCACATTTGTTAAATTTTTTAAAAAAATTGCCCCTGGATTTATTGGGATCACTTGAAATAAAAATAAAACCTTGGGTAGGATATTCATCTTAATTGTGGCAATTCTTCCCAGAAAAGATATTTTTAAGTTGTTCCATATTTCTAAATCTTTTTTAATTTCATTAATTAATTTTATATAATTATCATTTTTTAATGTTATCGTTTTGGCTGTTAACCATATTCCCAAATACTTTACTTTTTTAACTATTTGTATTCCAGAAATATGTTCTAAATTGTCTTCTTGTAGTTTATTCATGTTTTTTGTTATAAGTTGTGTTTTATTTTTATTTATTTTCAGACCTGCTACCTTACCATATTGTTCTATTGTCTGGATTAATCTTGGTGCTGTAACTGTCGGATCTTCCATTATAAAGGTCAGATCATCTGCAAAAGCCTGAACTTTATATATCTCTTTTCCAACGGTTAACCCTTTTATCTTTGGGTCTGCTCTTATTTTTATTAATAATGTTTCTAAGGTCATAATAAACAGGAGGGGTGAAATAGGACATCCTTGTTGAACTCCTTTATTTATTTTAAACGCTTCCAATTGCTCATTGTTTAATATGATTTTTGTTGTTTGCTCTGAATAAATAGCATCTATTAAGTTGACAAATTTAGGGCCAAATCTCATTTTATTTAGTTGCATTTTTATAAATATCCAATTAACGTTGTCAAAGGCTTTTTGAGCATCTAAAAACATTAATGATAGTGTTTTATCTGGATGTTGCTCATAATATTCTAATACATTAATAATTGTTCTAAGGTTATTTTTAATCTGTCTGCTTGGCAGGAAACCATTCTGGTCTGAATGAATTTTACTATTTATAACTGTTTTCAACCTATCTGCATATATTGCAATAAATATTTTATAATCAACGTTTAATAATGATATTGGTCTATAGTTTTTAATTTTTTCCATTGCTGTATCCGGTTTGTGAATTAAAGTTATCAAAGATTCAGACCATGATTTAGGAATTTTGCCATCTAACCTGCATTCATTAAAGATTTGCAACATATTATTTCTTAATGTTTCATTTTCTATTTTATACCACTCTGCCGGAATAGCGTCTGGTCCTGTGGCTTTGTTATTTTTTTGCTTCTTAATAGTTATAAGGAGTTCTTCCATTGTTATGGGGCTCTCCATCGTCTCCTGTTGTTCTTCTGTTAATTGGGGTAATTCTGAACTTTCTAGATATTTAAATACTTCATCTTCCTCTATATTATCATTTTTATACAATTCTTTTAAAAAAAATTGTACTATATTTGCTTTTCCTTCTGTGTCATATTTTATTGTTCAATCTTTATCTTCTAATTGTTTAATTAATTTAGATTGTCTCTGTTTTCTCAGTTTATATGCTAACCATCTACCTGGTTTATTGGCGTGTTCAAAATATTGTTGCTTAGCTCTTTTTATTTTTTCCAGCATTTGATTCTGTTCTTCCAGTCTAATTTTATGTTTAATTAAATTTATTTTTTTTCCCAAATCCTTATTTTTCATGTTTTGTTGTGATATAAATTCTAGTTGTTTTAATTCATTCGTTAATTGTTCATATTTTCTTTTCTTTTCTTTATTGTATTTTGCTGTGTAAGATATTGTTAATCCTCTTATGTACGCTTTAGTTGCGTCCCATAAGTTTTGGGGAGTAGTATCTGTATTTTTATTAATTTCAAAGAATGTTTTAAATTCCTTCTCAATCCATTCTTTGTATTCTTTCTCTTTCAAAATGTTTCTATTCATTTGCCAATTGTAATGCTTTTTACTATTTCTCATATAGACTATAACTGGGTTATGATCCGCCCATGTGTTAACATCTATTTCCACCTCTTGTATATATTCTGCTGTTATTTTGGGAGCCCACACCATATCTATTCTAGTCCAAATTTTGTGGTGGTTTGAATAGAAAGTATATTGCCTTTTTTTGGGGTGTCTTTCCCTCCAAATATCATTCAATAGTAATTCTGCTTTCATTTTCTGAAAAGTGGAGGGTAATAAATTCTTTTTTTTCTTTTTACTATTTTTTTTCTCCCCCGAGTGATCTAATTGTCTATTTGTTATTGCATTAAAATCTCCAATAATTAACATATTTTCCAAATTTAACTATAATTTTTTGATGTAATTTTTTATAAAATGTGATTTGGTCGTCATTTGGGGCATATATAGAAACAATAGCAAGAGGGCTAGGTTCAATATTAACTTGGATAATCAAAATTCTACTTTCGTCATCACTAAATAATTGTTTGGAATTTATAGAACTCTCAACATACATTGCTACTCCTCTTTTCCTTTGATCTGCTAATGCAGCATACATATTTCCAATTTTAGTATTTAGCAATAAATTCCGATTACTTTTTTTTATATGTACTTCTTGAAGTATAACAATTTGAGCTTTTTGGTTCTTGATTTTGGAAAATATTTGTTTTCTTTTTTTTGGTTCATTTAGTCCATTAACATTTACTGAGAAAATTTTTAAGTCTCTCGATATGGTCATTTATTGTACTTTTTGGTTTCCTGCTGAGGTTGCTTTCTTCTGGCCCCGTGGTCCTGCTCCTCCACTTGTGCTTCCGCCTGCATTACTTCCAGTTCTCTTGTTAGCTGTTCCATTTCGCTTATTCCACTATTTTCATAAAAGTCTCTTGCTTGGTCTAAATTCTCCAGCTTGTATCTTGTGGATTTCCATGTCAGTGACAGTCCTTGTGGAATAAGCCAGTGAAAAGTTATGTTCTCTTTGATCAAAATTTTGGTCAAAAATTGGTAATCTCTTCTGTTCTCTCTAACACTTCTTGGAATTTGTTTTAATATTTTTATTTCTTTGCCTTTGTGTTGTAGTTGACCAGTTCTTGACCAATGCAGTATATCATCTCTCAAAGTTTTTCTTACAAATTTAATGTGAATCTCTCGTGGAAGGTTGTGGCGACGTATGTAGCTATTTGAAATTCTGTAAACTTCATCGATTTCTTTTGTTATTTCTAGTGGGTCTATCTTGAGGATTTTCCCAATAATTTCAGCCATGGTGGCCTTTAAATCTTCATCTTTCTCTTCTATTTTGAAATCGTAGCCCATATGAAGCACGTTGCATTTCCAGATGTGTAATTGATTCATCATATCTTCTGTAGCGTGAATCCGCTCTGTCCTCAAGGTAGTCAATTCTTTTCTCCATTCTCTCCGTCTTTTCTTCAGCTGCTTTCATTCGGTCTTCACTGTCTTTCAAGGTTTGTTTAATCTCCTTCATCTGGTCTTTCATCTCTCCTGTATCCACTTTCATTTCAGCCATCTCTGCTTTTATTGCATCTCTCTGTTGGGTTGCATCGCATTGAGATTGAAGCATAAAGTCGTTTAATGCAGTTAGTGTCTCTTGGATTGTAGCAAGTGAAGGTTGTTGTGGTTTCTCTTTCTCCTTCTCCTTGGTAAACATGGTTTCTGATAAGGCCGGCTGTGTGGGGGAGGGATGAGGCGAGCCTTGGGGGGACGATACAGCAGATGTTTGCTTCTTAATTGTTTTGGTATGAGTAGAAGTACTTGACATTTTGAAATTAAAAATTAATATTATTATATATTAGCAGCATTTAAAGAATCGCTATAAATTCCAAACCTAGACAAGTAATTGCCCTAGGCAGACCACAGTAAAAATTCAAATACACACTAAAGATTGAAATATAATTCAAGTACAAATGCAATTAGAATTCAATATTCAAAATATGGCTCGTTAATTCTTATTACTCTAAGTCCAAAATTATATCAAGAGAAAAAATTTGATTTGGCACAGCAGGAGAAAAGAGAAAGGAAAAGTAAACCAAAGGAGAAGGAAGAAAGAAGAAGAAGAAAAAAAATAGAAGATGAAGGGAAGGGGGCAATCTAGAAGAAAAGAAGAGATATAATTCAGTTAAGGAGGAGCAGGGAACCAAGGATTGTTAACAATGCATATACAAAACCCAAAAGATTATAATATAATGTAAGTTTAAAATTCAAAACTTAAAATTGCAAGAAGGAAAAAGCAAAAATGTTATTAATATTCCTTTTATAATAAAATAATTCTGTTGATTGAAGATCTAATCTGTTTTAGAAGAGACTTTTAGTATAGGTTAGAAGAAAGTCCCGTTGATTGGAACAGTAGAAACAATAAGATTTAATCTTCTCAAAAGTTATGTGATCTCAGTTTTCCAAAGGATTTCAGTTTAATTAATTATCCAATGTTAAAATGGAGTCGATCCGTCTCTCGCAGCTTAAAGCAAGATGTAAAGCCTCTGTGCTACGAATCCGACAGAACAGCCGTTAATCCAAACGAAATGATCCAACGAAGTAATCCAAATGGTGTCAATCAAATAATCCAAATGTAAAAAATCCAAAATAAGAAGAAAAGTATTTTTTATATATTTATTCGAATTTTATGACTAGGTAGTAAGCAGTCTTAATCCTTCCGCTGGGAAAATCTGAGCCCGGACTTCATTTTCTACTATTTTTTGTAACCAATTGCTTCAGAAAAGGAGAAGAATATTCAGCCAAATAATGTCATTTTTTATGTATTAAACCTTTTAATGTCTCATTTTGAAATCCTTTAAATTCATGAGGGCGGTGTTAAAAAAACTCAGGGCAGAAGAATTGTATGCAAAGCTATCTAAATGTGAGTTCCACCAGAGCAGCATTGACTATTTGGGTTACTGCATCTCACACCAGGGGGTGGAGATAGATCCGGAAAAGGTGATGGCTGTCATGGAATGGGAAGCTCTTCATACCCGTAAGCACTGCAGAGTTTCCTGGGGCTCACAAATTTTTACTGGCAATTTATCCCCTCATTTGCCCAAATAGCCTTGCCAATCACAAACCTTCTGAAAACCAAAGGGGAGGCTAAATCTAAGTCGAGCGGACCACTACAGTGGACAATGAAATGTCAGGCAGCCTTCGAAAAGCTAAAGAAACTGTTTGTGGATGAGCCCATCCTCAAACACCCAGATTTGGAAGCCACATTTGTGGTCCAGGTTGATGCTAGTGATGTGGCCGTGGAAGCAGTATTGCTACAAGGGGATGTGGAACAGGGTCTGTGCCCCTGGGCGTATGCCCCTAGGAAACTGACTGAGACTGAGCAGAGATAGGCAATGTGGGAAAAAGAAGCATTTGCAGTGCGGTGTGCCTTGTTAACCTGGAGACATTTCCTAGAGGCGGCCAGGCACAAAAACCTGGAGGCATTGAAAATGCCCAGGAAGTTGTCACCTAATCAGGCCCAGTGGTCGCAGCCCGTTTCAATTTTTTGCTGCAATACATCCCTAGAGGAAAAAGATTTATGGCTGATGTGCTGTCAAGATTACCTCAATATAATAGTACCAAGTCAGAGGTAATTCAGCTGGTCATTCTAGCCCAGCAGTGGGCATGCCCTGCAGTGATGAGGGCGCAAAAATCCCAGCCAGCAAGCTTGCCGGAAGACTTAACAACTAATATAAAAGAAGCCCTGAATACTGATGAATGGTTCCTGGCCCATGAGATGGAGTGTACTCAACAGGATGAGCAAGCATGGATAGGGTCTAGGTTATATGTCCCATCCTCCCCAAAGGCAACAATATTGGAAAGAGCCCATGACTCTAAGGTTGCAGGTCATTTTGGATTCGTGAAAACTTTGCATTTATTGAGAAGGCAGTTTTGGTGGCCTTCCATTTTTTTTTAAATATAATTTTTATTGATTTTTTAATAATTTTACAGAAAACAAAAACATAAAACGTAAAAGTGTACCATCACCAAACAGAAAAATAAAGATTCCCTTCACCAGGGAAGATTCAATTTTGTGTCCTTCATTTGCTTCATCTCTGGGTTACATTGTTTATTCATTATAAAGTGATTGAATTTTATTTCTTACATTTGCATCGCTTGCTGATATTGTTAATATATAATTTTTAACCTTCTCCCACCGCCTCATTGTTGCTGCTAATTTCTCTTCATTATAATTATGTAATCTGATTTCCATAATTTTATAATGAATGTGGTCCACCATGTACCTGCACCAATTTTTTATCGTCCATTTATTATCGTCTTTCCACCCAAGTACTAAGGTTGCCTGGGTGCTTTCTATCGCTGCAGTTTTGATTTCTTCATATTCTTTTACCTCACTATTTTTAATCAATAATGCTGCTTCCTTGGTTATTTTCCAATTACCATTCGTAATTTTATTCACTTCCATTTGTATTTGCTTCCAAAATTTTTGAACTTTGTTACATTCCCAAAACATATGCATGAATACTCCTTTTTCCTTATATCCATGCCAGCAATTTCCTTTCCTCGTTGTTTGAAAGTGTGCTAATTATACTGGTGTATAATATCACTTATGTAATATTTTTCTTCTCATCTCTCTTATTCTTGTGTTTTTAATTCTTTTAATATTTTCAATTATGCCTTCCATATCCCATTCATCAATTTCTAATTCATCCTGCCAGTATCTCGTCAATCCTTTTACTACTTGCTCCTCTGCTTGTAATAATTCTCTCTATATATTACTTGTTTGTGCTTTTATATTCTTACCCTTTCCCCTTAATATCTTCTCTAAATTCGTTTCTTGTCTAATGAATATTTCTTTATTTTCCCTTTTACTTAAATATGTACTTATTGCGTTAATTTGTAACCAATTTTGTTGTCCAAGGCACCTCTCTATTTCATTTCTGTTAATTCTTCCATCCTTTTCATATAACTGTTCCATTCTTGTGGGAACGCGGGAACTAGTGTCTTGGAATGTGCGTGCGAAAAGCATAGACCTTGAGCATGATATGTATGATGACCCAGTTTCTCTAGCAACATTCTCCTTCCCTGCACTCTTATCTTGCTTTCCTTGCTGCTAGCCTAAGAAAAGTGCAACATTATATATCATGAAGTGGGCTGATGGGGCCCTTCTCTCGCTCTTGCTTTCTTTTTCTCATGAATCAGCACTTTGAAATGTAGCACAAGTTGTGTGATTTTTATTGGTTATATTTTGTACGCTTAATACGTTATAAGTTTGAATTGGTGTAACTGACCCCTGTGAAATGTAGCATCACAGAAGCCTGCCTTTCTTTGTTTGCTTTCAATAAAAGGGTCATCCTGGATTTAATCTAGATTGCCTCACCAAAGAGAAAATCCAGGTTGCCTCACCAAAGAGAAAAAGTTGTTTTCAAGTTTCTTGTCTGAGGTTTTTTCTCTCAATTGGATTCGTGAGTAACCCGCAGTCAGTTGCCAGCTGCGAGCTCCCATGACTGGTGACCTACGATGTGATGAATTGCATTGTGGTCTCCCCCATCAACTGACTGCGTTCCTTGACACCTCCGTACTCATCCGAGCAGGAAAGCTCCCCGCACCCAGGGCCGGTCGTCAAAGCACGAAGTACCCTTATGTGACTATGGGGGCGGAGTTTTCTAAGCCCCAGGTTGCGCACCTTCAAGAACTTAGACAACTAGTCAAGGCTTCAATAATTTTAAAACCTAATGGGAAAAATTCGTATAGTCCCTCTAAAACTGACCTCAAAAGCCTTCTCAAATATGTTTATAAAAACTGTCCTGCTTATCCTGAGAAAGGCTCTCTTAAATCTCTTGTTTGGGCTAAATTAGGAACATACCTTCATGAGGTATTGTTCACTTGGAGGGTGGTCATGGACTGTCTTTGGTCTCACAACAGTGCACTGAACAGGGTTTCTGACACTCTGATCAATCTGACTCTAAATTTGATTCTAAATTGCCCACTGCTGCTGAAAGCTCCCTGATAGCCTCTGTTCCGAAGGGAAAAACAAGTGAGACAAGGTTTCCAACAGGCAAAAGAAAGGGGGGAGCTGCTGGTGGATGAATATAGTTATTGTTTTTTTGTGTTTTAGAGAATTACTAACATTGAGCCGTTTCCTCTGAAACTAATTAGAGATTTTAAGCAAGCAGTAGCTTTATTTTATTTATTTATTTTGTCCAATATGTTTTGTGTGGAATCACTAATCATTATGTCTCAGGTCTTATTGAAATTGTTGCAAACGCATAATTTAACCTTTGCTTAGTAAAATTGATGTGGGTCTGGCTGATTATATTTAAGTGTGTTGCATAGTTGGAACTATTGCTTATAATATGGAAACACTTGCATTGGCACTGCAAAATGTGGGGAAATCTCAATGCAGAGCCCCCGGGGGAGGTGCTGCTAAAGGCACTTTAAAGACTAGCAAGCCAAAAACTGTATGTCCCGGTGCAAAAAGGGTTTTCATTGGGCTAATCACTGTTGTGTGAATCCTTCCCCTCAGTCGGGAAACTAGAGGGGGGGGCACGCAGCCAGCCCCGCTCCAAAGGTTGTTTTTGTTATGTCATATGAGCCTTCTTTGGTCTCGGTTCTGTTTGTAGCTAGCAAGATTGTAGAAGCTGTCTGTTTTCCTCTTGCTTTGCCATTACTTGTTTATATTAAACCTGTTGTTTTGCCTTTTCATGTTAACATGTGGGGGTGAGATTTTGCACTAATCCTGCATTAAAAAAGGCATTTTTGTTATTTGTGTTTGTTGATTGTCCTAATACAGCAAACCTTAAAAGAATTAACAGCCATATTACATCAACATGGTTTGCACATAGCTCCAGAAAAAATACAAAAATCTGAACGTTTTTCTTATTTGGGTCACAAATTGCTTGCTTTTCATGCTTCTCCTGAGTTTCCTTGTTTGAAATTAACTTCACCCACTACTTTGGTTAAATTGCAACAATATTTGGGATCCATAAATTGGGCGCGTCCCTATGTGGGACTTACCACCTCTCAATTGGCTCCTTTATTTTCTGCACTCACTTTGGGTTCAGCACCCCATGATCTCATTCAATTAACTGCCATTCATTTAGAGGCCTTGCAAGAAGTCAATGTTGCTTTACAGCACATGTGGAATGTACAGCACAGGATGGAAGCCAATCTTCCTCTTCTCATGATTTTATTAAATGTTGTGGGTCTCCCCACTGCAGTTCTTGCACAAAAGTCCTCAAAATTATTAATTCTGGAATGGATTCATCTTTCTCATACCCCACGCACCACTGTCTCTCAGAAGCCTCATCTTTTTGCTACACTCATTGTCAAATTTATTTATTTATTTATTTATTTATTTATTTATTTATTTATTTATTTATTTATTATTTGGATTTGTATGCCGCCCCTCTCCGAAGACTTGGGGATGCCGGCACAGGGCAAAATTGTTGGCTGGAATTGAACC
The DNA here is from genome assembly GCF_031021105.1 of Erythrolamprus reginae. Classification (NCBI taxonomy): domain Eukaryota; kingdom Metazoa; phylum Chordata; class Lepidosauria; order Squamata; family Dipsadidae; genus Erythrolamprus; species Erythrolamprus reginae. Next base: position 38,226,817 of record NC_091956.1, on the reverse strand, counting down.
TTCTGTGTTGTATATACCCTTTTCTTTATCAGTATGGGATCCTTTGTTTGTGAACTCTGATCATCTTCAGTTCGCACTGGCTGATTGGCCTCGGGAGGTTTCTTGTCATGCGCCCCCTGACCCAAGACTGTCACTTGTAAGGACAGTCCCTTTTCAATGGCGCTCCCCACTGTCCCCTGCTCCCATTTCTGACGCTGTCACTGTATTCGCAGATGGCAGCAAGAATTATGGGGCATGTGCCTGGCTGCATGAGGGTCAGTGGTCAACAAAAATTACTCCCCCTCAGACCTCTGCTCAAAGGGCTGAATTGGCTGCATCTATTTTGGCATTTACAATTTTTTCTGAGGAACCTTTTAATTTGATTCTTGACAGTTTGTATGTCATTCAAATTGTTTCTTCCATTTTTGATTCCTATCTGTCACCATCACTGGATGCAAACCTTTTGTCTTTGTTTCTGTCTTTGCAAAAATTAATCATGGCACGAAAGTGTTTAATTTTGTTTCCCATATTAGGAGTCATCAAACCTTTCCTGGATTTTTGCAAGAAGGAAACAATGTAGCAGATGCTGCAGCTTCAGCTGCAACTGCCTCCGTCTCCCTCATGGCTGTTGTTTCAGCCCCGACTCCTTGGGAAATTCATACTTATTTTTACCAGAATAAAAAGGCACTCATGAAACAATTTGGCATAACAGCAAATGAAGCATCTGCTATTATTCAGCAATGTCCCACCTGTAGCCAACAAGTGAACTCCATACCTATGGGGGGGTCAACCCTAGAGGTATGGAATGCTGCCAGATTTGGCAAATGGATGTAACACAATATCCTCCCTTCACTTCTTGGAAATATCTTCATGTTTCCGTTGATACATACTCAGGCTACATCATGGCCACTCCACCAAACATGTCATAAATCACTGTATTCGCACCTTTGCATCGTTGGGACGTCCAAAAGAACTGAAAACTGATAATGCACCTGCTTACACGAGTGCGGCCTTTGCTGCCTTCTGTAACCAGTGGGACATTGTGCATAAATTCGGGATTCCTTACAACAGTCAGGGCCAATCTCTCACGGAGAGGGCTCACTTAACACTAAAACATGCCCTGGACAGATATGATCAGATGCAGGGGAAAACTGCCTCTAATCTCCCAGCGGTGCAAAACACTCTTAATCTTTGTTTATATACTTTGAACTTTCTTAATTTGACTGGCACTCCTTCATCCTCTGCTGCGACTCGTCATCTTTCCACAGTTCCAGTTTCCTCCCCCAGGTCTTTGGTCTACTATCATCCGCTACCAGATCTCACTTGGAGAGGCCCAGCAGATCTTATCACCTGGGGACGAGGCTACGCTGCAGTACAGCTTGATGATCAGGTGCTGTGGGTACCAGGAAGACACGTAAGACCATATCTTCCTAAACATGCAGGCACAAAAGGGGGACATAGACATTCACACACACCTCCCCTTCCTGCAGGAACCTCCAGAGATGACAGCACTCCAGTAACTGGCTGACCCCCTGCCTGATCTGGAAACTGGGCAGGGGCACCCACAACCACTGTCTTATGAAGAACATGAAGAATCTCCCAGGGGATATTCGTTGCTTTGTCAAAAAAAAAACCACCTAATCATCACTCTTTTTTCCCCCTTGTGTGCTTATTGCATTGTTTGCTAGTTTTGCTATTTTTTTTCTTATGCAATATTATACATTATAGAACAGAGGGGTCTGGTGGGTCCTAAGCTCCTCACATACCCTAATGGGGCCTTAAGTGGGTCCCTCAATAGAGTAAGAAGACACATTCCTCAACCACGCATGTCCTTTAATCCTCATGAGCTATCACAACGCCTTACCTATAACCTGTGGGTGCGTTTGGTTCAACAAATTAATGTATCCACATTTTGTTTAAGTGAGACTGTGGACATGCATACATTGCTCGGCAATTGTTTAATTCCTGTATGTACTCCTCTTTCTTTAATCCTCAATGACACCACCTTGGGAATGTTTTTGAAGAATCGCGAAATTCGATATCGTGATTCACCACACTGGGGTCCTATCACTAGGATCCTTCTGTCATTTGCAGTATCTCTTTATACACCAAATGTTGCCAGTGGTGCTCATGTTTCCTGTGCACGTGTCATAGGTTGTTAGTCCTCTCCATCTAAAGCACACTGTCTAGAAACTAGCCATGCTTTATGGAACTGTTCTCACTATGAAACCATATTTTACAACAGAGCACACATCATATTGCCCACTGGTTGGTTTTTCACATGTGGCCAACGTACATTTAATTATATTCCTTCATATCTTTCTAACACTCAGTGCTGTTTGAGTAGACTTACAGCAGTTTTGCCCAAAAAGGAGGACATCCTTACCTGCACAAAAAGGTCCTCTAAACCCCTTGACGCTTCATGCAATGATGAGATAAAACTTTTGAGCAAAGCTGAGTATGTTTCACTTTCAGTATCCCTAGTGGGGGTACCTGGTTTGGCCGCAGGCAACCAACGAACAGCGCATCACATTGCCTGTTCTTTAGCAAAAACCATTAACGCTACATCAATAGCCATTGCTGCCTTAACACAAGAACAAATAGAGCTCCGACATGCAATTTTGGAGAATAGAGCTGCTATAGACTTTTTGTTATTGTTACATCATCTAGGCTGTGAGTCTGTAAAAACATGTGTTGCTTTAACATCTCAGACAACTCACATTTGATAAAAAAGCAATTGGACAACTTAAAGGATCTTGCATCTCACATTTGAGAGGATGTGTTACCTGCCTGGTGGGATGCCCTTTGGTCCTGGCTTCCGGATGGCTCCTGGCTACGTATTATCTTAACTGCTGTGATTGTTGTGGTAATAGTTTTTGTAACACTTTGCTGCTGTATTCAATGCATTCCATCATTACTACAAATTTTTAAAAGTCTTCTGCCCTCTAATAGGAAGGTCATTCTCACTAGGGAAATTAAGCCCCTTCTGGACTTAGAGGCCCACTTGCATCAGCAGGAAGCTATATCAAAGAAGCAACCTTTCTCTCTGCCCAGCGAGGAGAAAGAGTCTATCTTTAAAAAAAATAAAAACAGGGGAGATGTGGGAACGCGGGAACTAGTGTCTTGGAATGTGCGTGCGAAAAGCATACACCTTGAGCATGACATGTATGATGACCCAGTTTCTCTAGCAACATTCTCCTTCCCTCCACTCTTATCTTGCTTTCCTTGCTGCTAGCCTAAGAAAAGTGCAACATTATATATCATGAGGTGGGCTGATGGGGCCCTTCTCTCACTCTTGCTTTCTTTTTCTCATGAATCAGCACTTTGAAATGTAGCACAAGTTGTGTGATTTTTATTGGTTATATTTTGTACGCTTAATACGTTATAAGTTTGAATTGGTGTAACAGACCCATGTGAAATGTAGCATCACAGAAGCCTGCCTTTCTTTGTTTGCTTTCAATAAAAGGGTCATCCTGGATTTAATCTAGGTTGCCTCACCAAAGAGAAAAAGTTGTTTTCAAATTTCTTGTCCAAGGTTTTTTTCTCTCAATTGGATTCGTGAGTAACCCGCAGTCAGTTGCCAGCTGTGAGCTCCCATACATTCTCTGTATACCTTTCCTCCTTAATTCCCATATTATCTTTGTGAGGTTACTTTCTTTGTTTGTATTTATCACATGCAGCGTTGCTAATTTAGAGTTTGTCATTTTCAATTTATCTTGCCATTTCATCCAACTCTCTATTATCGCTTTAGTAGGGTCTAATAATCTGTTTATTTCTACCTTATTCCATTTCCTGAATAATAGTTCCTGATTCTTAATATCGTTAATTTCTTTCTCTAATTCTACCCATGGTTTTTCCTCTAATAATTGTAGTTCCATTAGCCTATCAATTTGATGTGCATCCCTATAATACTCCAAGCTGGGATTTCCCCAACCCCCCTTGTCTTCTGTGGCTATCAACCTTTTTTGAAAAATTCTTGGTCTTTTATTGCCTTCTATCCACATGTTTAATTTGGTGTCCCATTCTCTTAATTTTCTTATTGGGAAGGTTCCATGCATTACCTGTAAAATGTATAACATTTTTGGGATAATCATCATCTTTAATGCTCTTACTCTGGCCAGTCTTCTCAAATTTTTATTTCTCCAATTCTTAATTTGTTTCTGAATTTTTTTCCATATTAAATTATAATTAAATTCCACCATTTTTTCTGGGTTCTTTAGTAACCTATATATTTCATTTTCTTGTTACCCAATTTTAGACCTGATACCTTCCGTATTTCAATTTGTTCTTTAGGCCCAGTATTTAAACAAATAATTTCTGATTTTTCCATATTTACTCTTAACCCTGATTGGTCTTTAAACTCCTGAAGTATTGTGATCATTCTTTTAATCATATCTATTGGTGTTTCTGTAACTATTATGGCATCGTCTGCAAATAAGTTTAATTTTAATTCCATATTTCCTATTTGATATCCCTTCCATTGTTTATCTTTTCTAATTTTATTAGCTAACGTTTCAATTGCCATTGCAAAAAGCATCGGGGATAGGGGACATCCCTGCTTAGTTCCATTATTTATTTCTATTTTCTCTGTTCTATTTCCGTTCACTCTAACGTAGGCTGTATTTTCCTTATATATTTCTTTTATTACTTGACAAAAACTTTTCCCGTTTTGGTGGCCTTCCATGAAAAATAACATTGAGACTTATTTGACTAATTGCCCTGTGTGGGCTGCAGCAAAAAGGTCCCTGACCAGCCATAGGGACTATTACAAAGTGTGGTGAGGCCTGGGGAACCCTGGAAAGAAATATCAGTGGAACTGCCTGAGAGTGGGGAGAATACAGTGATTTGGGTTGTTACTGACCTTTTTTCCAAACATTTTTTCTAATTTTGTCGTCTAGTTACATACATTTTCTTTTAGTTAAATTCCCTCCTTAATGTTCCTTCAATAAGTACACCAATTATATGTCTAACTTATTAACCAGTATGCCAAAGTGCTAAATTCAATTCCATTTATGCATTAATCCAAATCAGTATCACCTACTGCATATCTTATTATAATCAATACTTCTAACTTTATTAAAACAGAACAGCAATTGCTAAATTCATATATCTAAATAGAAAAATAGAAGTTAAAAACAGAGCAAACAAAACAATACTCCAAGCTTAATCAACGCTTCTCAAACTCCAGTTTCTTCAATCTGAGCAGAACTTTGAACCAAACCCTTTTCTTTTTTATTTTTTGTATCCCCTTTTAATCCCCTTTTCCATTTTATTCTTTCTATTCTTCCTTCTAGGAAGAAAGGATTTTGTTAGAAAAATAAAGGATCAAACTTTGGACACTTGACAAGTTAGTTATGATGGTGGCCATGTCCCAGGATTATGTGAACATCTTTTGGGATGTTCAAGCAGCTGCAGGGATTCACTTAATGACTTTGGCAAGAAAGGTGGTAAAGTGAGGCAGAACTCACTTAATAACCATCTTACTCAGGAGATAGAAACGTTGGCCTCCATTGGTTCATTTACTGACCGTTCAAAGTCGCAACGGCCCGAAAAAAGTGACTTATGCCCTTTTTTCACACTTAGGACCTTCGCAGAAGCCCGATGATCCGAGGATCAAAATTTGCTACCGTTTCATTTTTATGACCGTTGCTGTGTGTCTTGATGTTACGTGACCCCCTTTTGTTTCTAACCGATCCACGCCCAGGCATGGAAATGTGCCACTCAGACATTATACTTTTCTGCTCACACCGAAAAAAAATTAGTGGGAACACTGACCGGGGGTCCAATTCACTTTGGATTAAGCTCCGCCCATCGCCAGCATACTAACAAGGTGTGTGAGAGGGCCAACTCGGTATTAGAGCAGTACCTCCGCTGCTACCTAAATTATCAGCAGGATAATTGGAACAAATTTTTACCTTTTGCAGAGGTGGCTTATAATAATTCGCTACATAATAGCACAGCTTTCGCCCCATTCAAATTGATTTATAGACAAGATTTTGTGCCTATCCCTGAGTTACCACAAAACGAGCCTAAACACCCCACTTTAAAAGAATGGGTGACTCAGTTAAAGGTGAATTGGCCGATAGTCCGTAAGGCTCTCGATGAGGCTCACCATGCCCACAAGGTTCAAGCCAATTAAAAAAAACCTCAGCCAGTGAACTATAAAGTAGGGGACAGAGTCTTTTTAGCGACAAAATTTTTACAGACCACCCAAAAGTCTAAAAAACTTGGACCCCAATATATGGGCCCTTTCCCTATCATGCAGGTGGTAAACCCAGTAGTTATGAAACTGGACTTGCCAAAAACTCTGCGAAGGATCCACCCAGTGTTCCATGAGAGCGTACTGAAACTGAGCATACCTCGGAACTACGGGCTGTCCAGGCAGACCGCGCAACACCTTTGCTCACTGAAGGAGAGCATTTTGAGATCAAGGAAATTCTAGATTCACGAAAACAAAGGGGTAAACTACAATACTTAGTATTTTGGAAACACTTCCTTCCATCTCATGCAGAATGGGTGGAGGTGAGACATGTGAACGCCCAGAGAGAAATTGATTGATTTAGAGCGAAATACCCTGATAAACCCTAATGCATAATTCTATATTTTCTGTCTGGTTTTTTTCCCCCACTTCCAGGACTAAAGTCCCTGTTCTAGGGGTTCGAATGTCAGCCTCGCTATGTTTCATCTTTTGACACGATACGTCTGTCATAAGTAATGGGGGAGGGGGAAAATGTCTGGGGATTTGGGAGGGGAAGGTTCTGGAGGGGCCCTGGTAAGTTTTGTTTCTTGCAGCCAAGGCCAGAAGAGTTTTGTTTCTCTTTGAGAAGAGGTGATAAGAAAGTCTGTTAGTAGCTGCATTCTGTAACCATGATGTGACGGTGAAGATGCATCCACCTGACGAAGTTGGACAATGGGGATTGGTTATTTTCCAAAGGGGGATGAGTGGGATACCTTGATATGGGCAACTATTGTGCCTTTTTCCTCAGACTTTGCTTTGCTTCTGATGCATTCACTTCTGATTTAGTAAAGTTTACTTTTTAAGTTCAAAATGGACTCTGAGTTTTCTTAAATACTGAGTGGAGCCATCCTGGCAGTACCAGTATAGTAAAAAAAAGTTTTCCCTGGCACAACTGCAAGCCTTCAAAGTAATTACTGCTGCCTTAAAGAAATAATCTGCCTTAAAAAAGAAATCCACCTACTGTATTAGAAAAATATAAGAAAAGAAATTCCCCCTCACTTCTTTCCCAACTCAAAGAAAGCCTCCTCCTTTCACTCCAAGACAGCCCGGTCTCATGTGAGCAGCAGCATCTCACAGCGATCTTCCCGATGTAGCTATGTATCCAGAACCTCGAGAACAGAGTCTGGCCGATGAAGCTGTGAAGGGATGAGTTGAAGCACATGTAGCTAAGAGCTAAAAGCAAGATCAACTTAAAAAGGAAGAAATAGCTAGAGTACAGGCTAAACAAGTTAAAGAGATGGTCAGAGCACAAGCTGAACTTGACTTTGTGCAGTGTGAAAGGGAGGCCAGACTAAATATAGCAAGAGCCACAGCTCTACAGGAAGAGATCCAGAGCACTACCCCCAAGTTCAACCCTATAGAGTTGAAGGAAGAGGACCCAAACAATCAAGTCCAGGTCTATGTAAATGAACAAAACTCACTTCGACAAGAACAATTCCAACAACCAGACACAACAAAGCATCAGGCATGCAACATTGTATGTTCTGGATCACAGGAACACTCTTAATATTACAAAGCGTACCTTGATGGACCAAGACACAGAGGGCAATCAGACTGATCCCTCGGCCGGCACAAATAGCCACAAAAGTTTAATCTCAGTGTCAACGCCAAGACGTTCCTGCCAAATCTTCCACCCGCCTCGACCATATCTAGCCCCCCTGACCATCTCAACTGTGGCTACGCACCCCAATAGTCAGGATCAGCCCACCAGCCAGTACAGAGTGCACCCCCATTATGTCAAATGGAAGGAAAAGCACCCACCAACTTTACCACAGGCTGCTGGCAATTTGGAGACATACAACTTAGCATCACCTGCAGGACACCATACTCAGAACATTGGTATACAATCTGCACCCTCCTGGAATGGACCCATTGAATGGGCACTCTGACAGGCAAGGGTGGATCTGGCAGCCAGTGGAATGGAGAAATTCTCAGACAGGGAGAAGTACATGCTATGGAAGCACAACTTCTTGCATGCTGTCCAGCAAGAAAGGTTGCTACTGGCAGAACAGCTTATGCATATGGTAGCATGGCTAGGATCTGAATCTGCTGACATCATTAGAGACATTCACTCAACCAATTTGGCCAAACCAGACATCCCCCTTCAGTAATCTTGGACCGCGCTTAACCTATAGTTTGGATCATCCACAGAAACAGATCATATCAGGAGCTTCCCAAACATCACTTTGAATGACTCTAAAAGGCTCCCAACTGTTCTGTCTGGGTCCCTCCAGAAGCCAACACCAACCAAAAAGAGAATCCAGACACACTGGTAAAAAGCAAAGGCAGTTTATATAATTCAAAGCAAACACAGGTAACAGAAACTGTTCTTACAGACAGGAACACGCTGGAACTTCACAGAGGTTTCACAAGGGCCATGAAATAAAACAGGATTCTTGCTGTCAAAAACAATGCTGGAGATAACAAAACCCACGCCTCCCCCAAGTCTTCCAGACTTCTAGGCCACAAGCCAAGATCAGAGATGCCGAGAAGCGAAGCAGGGTCACAGAACTTCCAGTTGATAACGCTCCACAAGGCTGCAAGGGCGGGCCTGCCTTTTAAACCCTGCTGAGGAGAACCACACACAAACCCAGCTGTTGCCAATTCAGTGATGCAAATACCTTTCTAATTGGTCCCGTCTCTGAGCTGCACGTCGCTGTCTCATGTCAATTATAGCCTGTGCTTCTTCATCCAATGAGTCCAGGCTACTAGCTGGGGAGAGCCCCCCCCCCGGGGCTCTCAGGCTGCTCTCCCTCCTCCTCTTCCTGACTTTCCTCTCCCCCGTCTGCCTGGTCCTCCCCCTCCTGTTCACTGTCCTCCTCCTCTGGGCATGGATCCAGCAGAGACGCAGCCAGTCCCTGAGGAGCCTCAGGCTGAATCACAACACCATCCCTCCTCGGAAGGCCCCTCCCCACCTGCCAGCGGAGAGGACGTGGTTTCTGGGGAAACCGGGCGTGAAAATCCCGAAGAAGGTCGGGAGCGTCTAGCAAGGCAGC